>NW_028319992.1:80000-245811 GCF_062004578.1 Staurois parvus
ATCATCTATCTATTATCTATCTATCTATCTATCTATCTATCTATCTATCTATCTATCTATCCATCCATTCAGTCGTATCCGACCCTTGGTGATTGCACAGACCGTCACTCGTAAGCGACTTTTTCCATGAATTCTCTTAGCAATTATTTTTACAGGGTAGGTTGCCAGGTCTTTCCCCAACCCCCACCACGCAGGAGATCCCGCATGGCCAGGGATGAAACTAGGACAATAAAAACGCATTTCAACATGCAGTATATATATATATACAGTTGCAAGAAAAAGTATGTGAACCCCTTGGGATTACGTGGAGTTTTGCATGAATTGGGCATAAAATGTGCTCTGAACGTCATCTAAATCACAGCAATAGAAGAACACAGTCTGCTGAACATAATACTACACAAACATTAGATGTTGCCATGGTTTAATTGCACATAACATGTAAACATTCACAGTGCAGGGAGGAAAAAGTATGTGAGGCCCTCGCTTAATGACTTCTCCCAGAGCTAATTGGAGCCAGGAGTGAGCCAACCTTGACTCCAATCAGTGTGATGATATTGGATGGGTTGCTGGCAGCTGTCCTGCCCTTAAAAAACACACACCTGTTTTGGGTTTACTGGTTTCAAGGAGCACTGTATGATGTGAACCATGCCTCGCAGAAAAGAGCTCTCAGAAGACCAACGATCAAGAATTGTTGACTTGCATGAAGCTGGAAAGGGTTACAAAAGTATCTCCTTGAGCCTTGATGTTCATGTGTCCACGGTAAGACAGACTGTCTACAAATGGAGAAAGTTTAGCACTGTTGCTACTCTCCCTAGGCTTAGTCGTCCTGTAAAAATGACTGCAAGAGCACAGCGCAGAATGCTGCATGAGGTAAAGAAGAATCCCAGAGTGTCAGCTAAAGACCTACAGAAATCTCTGGCACATGCTAACATTTTTGTTGACACATCTACAATAAGGAAAACATTAAACAAGAATGGAGTACATGGGAGGACACCACCGAGGAAGCCATTGCTGTCCAAAAAGAATATTGCAGCACGTTTGAATTTTGCAAAAGAGCACCTGGATGTTCCACAGCACTACTGGCAAAATATACTGTGGACAGATGATACCAAGATTGAGTTGTTTGGGAAGAACACACAACACTATGTGTGGAGAAAAAAAGGCACAGCACACCAACATCAAAACCTCATCCCCACTGTGAAACATGGCGGAGGGAGCATCATGGTTTGGGGCTGCTTTGCTGCCTCAGGGCCTGGACGGATTGTTGTCATTGATGGGAAAATGAATTCCAGAGTTTATCAAGACATTTTGCAGGAAAACGTACGACCATCTGTCCGCCAACTGAAGCTCCGCAGAGGATGGGTGATGCAACAGGACAATGACCCAAAGCATACAAGTCATTCAACAAAACAATGGCTGCAACAGCACAGAATACGCCTTCTGGAGTGGCCCAGTCAGAGTCCTGACCGCAACCCGATTGAAATGCTGTGGCATGACCTTAAGAGAGCGATTCACACCAGACATCCCAAGAATATTGCTACACTGAAACAGTTTTGTGAAGAGGAGTGGTCCAAAATGACTCCAGATCGTTGTGCAGGTCTGATCTGCAACTACAGGAAACGTTTGGTTGAGGTTATTGCTGCCAAAGGAGGGTCAACCAGTTATAAAGTCCAAAGGTTCACATACTTTTGCCTCCCTGCACTGTGAATGTTTACATGTTATGTGCAATTAAACCATGGCAACATCTAATGTTTGTGTAGTATTATGTTCAGCAGACTGTGTTCTTCTATTGTTGTGACTTAGATGACGTTCAGAGCACATTTTATGCCCAATTCATGCAAAACTCCACGTAATCCCAAGGGGTTCACATACTTTTTCTTGCAACTGTATATATCCCAAAAAATATTTTAAGGTATAAAACCTCAAAAACAAACTGCACTGTGAGTATATATATGTGAATCAAAAAAATGTACACATATCTCATAACATGCTGCCACATTGAACTAAATGTAGAAAATATCGAAATAATATTCTATAAAATATACAAAATATTAATGCGGCGCTTAATATTTAATATATTCTATAGAATATTATTTTGAGATATAATATATATATATAAATTTATGGAAATATATTTTTAAATATATTGAACACAAGCAAACTTGTAGCATTTCAAGTATATGTCAATATATTTGGGAAGAATATTTTTAAAATACTGTATATTTCAAATATATTTTTCTTCCATATGGGATGGCTGCCCTAGCGAGAGGGAAGGGGTTCATTCTTTTTGCCGCCGCTCCCGGGGATTCTTGGTGGGCTTTATGGGTCTGACCCACTGGTCCTGTGGCATTATAAAAGGGAGAGGGGTTCGGATCTGTTCTCTGCCTGGGCAAGTCGATCGCTAAAAACACCAGCATCTGGATTCTGCCTCCGTCAGGAATGGACTCCTACCCTTGCAGGTATGCTGGGGCAGCCACAGTTGTAGGATCACTTAGGAAAAACGGCTTGCTCTCTGGAACGGTGTCTGCTGTGTTTCTTTAGTAAAGCCCAGAAACGTTTTCATGTCTGGTCTGAAGTTTTTCGAAGGGGTGCAAGAAAGTAACCGACGCACCACACATAGTCTTCTGCAGTTTGGGTCAGTTAAAGCACATTGGGGTGTGAAGTCATCCTCTACAAGGCAGTTGCCAAGAGTGATGGAAGTCTGATAACCAGTATAGGCAGCCTGTCGTGAGAAGTGGCACCATTGATAGGTGGGGTGTCCTCTAGAGTTGCTCCTGGTGCACCCTCCCTGAGTGGACCTTCTCCCATTGCAACTGGAGCAGATCAGCACCATAGAGGTCCTCAGGTTACCAGGTCTTTCTCCAACCCCCACCATGGAGGGGTTGGGGACTAGGCCAATAGGTACGGAAGAGGAAGAAGAAGAATTAACTTCATGCACCTAGGTGCATGGAGGGACCGTGTTCTGTCCCTGGGAGTGTGGTGAGGCTGGATGGGTGGAGTGGGCATAGGCTCAGCGTGTCCCCCCAAAATGCAAACAGTTACAGTCAAGGTGTGCATTGGGACCAGAGAGTTAATGGGAGTCCAGTCATTGACTCACGATGTGAGGCCATCTCTACGTTGGAGGATCAGCTTAAGGTTCAATCTCCCTGAAAGCGGTCCCCTGCCTTGTCCCAGGCCATTGATGAGCAATACACAGCAAATAGTATCCCATGTGTAGGGCAAATGACCCAGTCCTCAGTGCCTAGTATAGAACCCACAAGAACCCACCCCCAAGGTGGATGGATCTCTTGGTGTCATCCTAAATTTTAGCATCCGACGGAGGCACGCCAAGAGGACCTCTTCCCCTGCACTCAGGCTCCAAAGGAAACTGATCACTCACCTTATTACCCTGGAACATGGGTGGACTGACCATTTTGGAACTGCCCGAGGGCCCAGGGTCAGTAGGGGGCCCCATGAGATGCTTCTGGTACCTTTCATAGGATTTTTTGGGTGTGGTTTGAGTGTGGGCAAGGACACAGGGGCCCCATGATCCCCTATTGCTGGGGTCCCCATGAGTTGTCAGTCTGCCCCCAGCCATGGAATCGATGTTCCCGCAACCTCATCACTTCTCCGGGCTCCTTCTCCCCGGGACTATAGTTCTACATTTGGGTGGAGATCACTCTGCCTAACAGTTTCGGCATCCTTCAGTGCAGGGAACGCTCCA
Organism: Staurois parvus; assembly: GCF_062004578.1. Classification (NCBI taxonomy): domain Eukaryota; kingdom Metazoa; phylum Chordata; class Amphibia; order Anura; family Ranidae; genus Staurois; species Staurois parvus. Next base: position 83,704 of record NW_028319992.1, read on the forward strand.
GCACCCAGCACACCGCTGCCATTCTGCATATTGCTGGATGCCGGACCCTGACACCCTCTTAGTGGTGACACCTGGTGCAGAGGGCCCCTGTCTGGGAAGGTCAGAAGTCTGATGGATGGTCTATTCATGCTGGCTACTGGGAGGTCTATAGTTGCTTGGGTGTATCTATCGTTCCTGGGGGGGTCTATTGTTCCTGGGGTATATCTATTGTTACTGCTGTGGATCTATTGTTGTTGGGGGAGTCTTTTGTTGCTGGTGAGGGTCTTTTGTAGCTTGGGTGCATCTACTGTTCCTGGGGGGGGGGATCTATTGTTCCTGGGGTATATCTATTGCTGCTGGGGGTCTATTGTTACTGCTAGGTATCTATTGTTGCGGGAGAGGGTCTTTTGTAGCTTGGGTGCATCTATTGTTGTTGGGGGGGTCTATTGTTCCTGGGGTATATCTATTGCTGCTGGGAATCTATTGTTTCTGGGGGTCTACTGTTGCTGGTGAGGGTCTTTTGTAGCTTGGGTACATCTATCGTTCCTGGGGGGGTCTATTGCTCCTGGGGTATATCTATTGCCGTTGTGGGATCTATTGTTACTGATGGGATCTATTGTTGATGGGGATCTATTGTTGCTGGTGAGAGTCTTTTGTAGCTTGGGTGCATCTATTGTTTTTGGGGGGGTCTATTATTCCTGGGGTATATCTATTGCATCTGGGGGGTTTATTGTTCCTGCTGGGAATCTATTGTTGATGGTGCGTCTATTGTTGCTGGTGAGGGTCTTTTGTAGCTTGGGTGCATCTATCGTTCCTGGGGGAGTCTATTATTCCTTGGATATATCTATTCCTGCTGGGGGTCTATTGTTACTGTCGGGATCTATTGTTGCTGGTGAGGGTCTTTTGCAGCTTGGGTGCATCTATTGTTCCTGGGGGGGTCTATTTTCCTGGGGTACTGTATATCTATTGCTGCTGGGGGTCTAGTGTTACTGCTGCGGATCTATTGTTGCTGGGGGATAATTGTTGCTGGTTAGGGTCTTTTGTAGCTTGGGTGCATCTATTGTTCCTGGGGGGGTCTATTGTTCCTGGGGTATATCTATTGCTGCTGGGGGTCTATTGTTGCTGGCTGAAGGGGATTTATTTTACTGGTTTTCACATTCCATACAAATTACTTTTGTAAAATGATACTTGGTTTGTATTCTGTAAAAGGGGCGGTACTGGGAGGTGGGTAGGAGATAGAACCAAGGGACAGTACTCGGAAGTGGGTAAGGGGTGGAGACCAGGGGTGACTCCTTGGGGTGCCTGCACCAGGTTTTGAATAGAGTAGGGAGGAGTCAAACCCTGTGCCAGGTTTTTTTTTTTTTTGCTGTTTCCCTCCACTTCCTGTCCAATAGACACAACAGGAAGTTAGAGGAAATCTCCCAAAGTTAGAGGAAATCCCCTCTTAGGCAGGTGTCAGCCTTGGAAGATTTTCCCTCGCTTCCTGTTTTGAGGACAACTCCCAAATTTTAGGATTTCACTTTCTTACTAGGTGACAATGGCCATCGGGACAAAGAGAAGGTGAACCTCCCTAATGGGGACACAGGCAGCAATAAAAACCTAGAGCAGAATTTGTCTGAAATTGGCATTACTCGCTCCATGACTGGTAGTCCATTCTACAGGCTGGGCAGTGGTGGCAGTCCAATGGGCACACCCTTGGTGTGATGATGTCCTCAAAGACCAATAGACACAACAGGAAGTTAGAGGAAATCTCCCAAAGTTAGAGGAAATCCCCTCTTAGGCAGGTGTCACCATTGGAAGATTTTCCCTGGCTTCCTGTTTTGAGGACAATTCCCAAATTTTAGGATTTCACTTTCTTACTAGGTGACAATGGCCATCGGGACAAAGAGAAGGTGAACCTCCCTAATGGGGACACAGGCAGCAATAAAAACCTAGAGCAGAATTTGTCTGAAATTGGCAGAACTCGCTCCATGACCGGTAGTCCATTCTACAGGCCGGGCAGTGGTGGCAGTCCAATGGGCACACCCTTGGTGTGATGATGTCCTCAAAGACCAATGACACAACTCAGTGCCCTCCCCTCCTTGCTGCAGCAGAAGATCATCCTGCAGCTGAGAACATCCCCCGCCATCATCACCGGCACGCGGTCTTTGGAGGTACCATCCTGAACTGCGGAGTAATTAAATTGATAATCGTCTTGTGATGTTTCCGGCACACACCGACCTCCCACAGGTCCCTCACAATTTGGCTTTCTTCAGTAGAACAGCTTCAATTATCCGGCAGAATTTCAAATGGCGTTTTTTTTTTTTTTTTTGTGCTGGTGTTCTTCAGAGGTCGCTTTCATGGCACTGTCAATATCTGTGTAATATTACATTAAAGTGCGGAAAAATGAGGGTTGTCATGGAAACACTGCGTGATTAACTGAGTATGAATTCTGTCAGAAAAGTAGCGCAGCCACTTTAGCTGGTGAAATTTCGAGTCAAGAGCCCATCGGTGTCAAGGTGGAGGAGCCTCGCGGCCAGTGTCAGATCGCAGTCTCCTCTCTCCGACCCAGGAACGTCTCCGCCGGATCTTCCACATTCTTATGAGGAGAGTCCACTGATGATTGCGATGGTTGGGAAGAGACTGAGATTAGCATTCAGGGCAGAGGAGAGAGAAGCTCGGAATCTTCTTCTCATTAAAAGATTCCAAAATATTTCTTGTTTTATTCCCAACCATAATGATTCAAATCTAAGATAGGTGTGGCCTCTATACGTTTGTTGACCCAGGCTCAGCCAAGGCGAGGAGGCACCTTAGTCTTCACCAGAGCTCCCTACAACGGTGATGGGCTGGTGGCCTTAGTGACCCCTGGGCTCCTTTGCTGCGATATGTCACAAGGACATGGCCCCCAGAATCGTCCCACCAGGGGACGGCAGGAACTCAGTGACTACAATGAGGAGACAGGGTAATGGCACTGCCAGGAAAGAATAGCTGCCACCCATTTAGAGGTTGAAACAAGAGGCAATAGTCATGGTTCAGGTAGAGGTCAGGGCAGGCCGCAGTAAAGACTAATCAGTGTCCAGGCAGAAGTCGAGGCAGTCAGCAGGCAAGAGTAGTCAATGTCCAGGCAGAAGTTGAAGCAGTCAGCAGGCAAGAGTAGTCAATGTCCAGGCAGAAGTCAAGGCAGTCAGCAGGCAAGAGTAGTCAATGTCCAAACAGAAGTCAAGGCAGTCAGCAGACAAGAGTAGTCAATGTCCAGGCAGAAGTCAAGGCAGTCAGCAGGCAAGAGTAGTCAATGTCCAGGCAGAGGTCAAGGCAGGAAGCGAAAAGAAAAGGTGGTGTCTAGACAGAGGTCAAGGCAGGAGGAAAGAAAGAAGAGGTGGTGTCTAGACAAAGGTCAAGGCAGGAGGAAAGAAAGAAGAGGTGGTGTCTAGACAAAGGTCAAGGCAGGAGGAAAGAAAGAAGAGGTGGTGTCTAGACAAAGGTCAAGGCAAGAGGAAAGAAAGAAGAGGTGGTGTCTAGGCAGAGGCCAAAGCACAAGGAAAGAAAGAAGAGGTGGTGTCTAGGCAGAGGCCAAAGCACAAGGAAAGAAAGAAGAGGTGGTGTCTAGGCAGAGGTCAAGGCAGGAGGAAAGAAAGAAGAGGTGGTGTCTAGACAGAGGTCAAGGCAGGAGGAAAGAAAGAAGAGGTGGTGTCTAGACAGAGGTCAAGGTAGGAGGAAATAAAGAAGAGGTGGTGTCAAGACAGAGGTCAAGGCAAGAGGAAAGAAAGAAGAGGTGGTGTCTAGACAGAGGTCAAGGCAGGATGCAAGAAAGAAGAAGAGGTGGTGTCTAGACAGAGGTCAAGGCAGGAGGCAAGAAAGAAGAGGTGGTGTCAAGACAGAGGCCAAGGCAGGAGGAAAGAAAGAAGAGGTGGTGTCTATACAGAGGTCAAGGAAGGAGGAAAGAAAGAAGAGGTAATGTCTAGACAGAGGTCAAGGCAGGAGGAAAGAAAGAAGAGGTGATGTCTAGACAGAGGTCAAGGCAGGAGGAAAGAAAGAAGAGTCCCAAACAATCAGTAGTCCGTGAGAAGATTCTTGTTAAAATGTAATGACTGTTGCCTCCCTTCCACCATCTCTTGGAGTTGGCAGCTTCAAATTTTGGAATTTTGAGTTCAAAGGTCAGACCACGGCTATAAAAGTTAACACATAACCCCCCACCCCCCAGCCTCTCTGAGATCAAGTTCCTCTCACGCAAGGGAATAGACCTTGTGTCCAGATCTCCAGAAACAGTGGTAATTACTTTGAAGCTACTGCCACACCATCTCTCTCCATAGAGCCAAGTGCTCAGGCTTCCGGGCTTCCCCAAGGTTTGGGAGAGTATCAAGGGGCCCCTGAAGACAGAGGTGGAATAACTGTTTGTGTCTTCTTTAGACTGTTCCTAAAGTGGATCTAAAGGCTTCAGGTTTTTTTCTATGCATAAAGGTAAAAAAAACTGTTTAGCAGTCCCCCCTAACCCACAACCCCAACACTTAACTGAGCCCCATCCTGATCCAGCAACCACGAGAGCCTTAGTGCTCCAGGGACTCTCACTCCTGATTGGCTGAGGCAGCGGCAGGGACCATGGGCTCCCGCTGCCGTCAGTCACAGCCAGTGAACCAATCAGGAAAGGGAGGGGGTGGGGCCGAGCCTCAGCTCTGTGTGTGAATGGACATGCAGAGACAGGGCTCAGGAGCGTGTCTGCTCGGGTGCCCCCTTAGCAAGCTGCTTGCTGTGGGCGCACCTGACAGGAGGGAGGGACCAGGAGCGTGCCTGGTCAGGTGCCCCCTTAGCGAGCTGCTTGCTGTGGAGGCACCCGACAGGAGGGAGGGGCTAGGAGCCCCAGCGGGGCACCCAAGGAGAGGAGGATCTCAGTGCAAAACCATTACAAAGAGCAGGTAAGTGTGACTTGTTTGGGGTTTTTTTTGTTTTTTTTTTAAACAAGACTTTAGTTTCACTTTAATTTCTCAGGTATCCAGGAGACGGATGGGCAAACAGGGAATTTTGATCGGGAGTTTTGATTTTCCAGAAATTTCAGTTTGGAGATTTTGGTGCCATTTTTCCATTTTACTGAAATGCATTGCAGTCAATGGGAAAGGTGAAATCAAGGTGGTTGTCGGTGGTTTCTAATGGGTGGAATAGGCTTGAAGTGGCTTCTGAGCATTAAAGAAGCTCATTTCACCTATCTTGGACCTGTTTTTGGCCCCTCATCTATCTTGGACCTGTTTGTAGCCCCTCATCTATCCTGGACCTGCTTGTGTCCCCTCATCTATCCTTGACCTGTTTGTGGCCCCTCATCTATCCTCAACCTGTTTGTGCCCCTCATCTATCCTGGGCAAGTTTGTGGCCCCTTCATCAGCCTCCGTAGTTTATGATTTATTCTCAGTAGGAAAAAAATGTAAAGTGACAGAACACAACAAACACACCCCTCAAAAAAACCCACAACCACCTTAAAAAAAGAAAAAAGAGACTTCACCTAAGCTGCAAGATAGGTGAATTGAGAGTTTCTGCTTAGATGAAATGTCACCAAGGTCAAAATTGATAATTTCTCTGCAAAATCGATCAGTCCACCAATCCCTCATCAGAAGCACCTTTTCGGCACCCATCCCTCATCAGAAGCACCTTTTCGGCACCCATCCCTCATCAGAAGCACCTTTTCGGCACCCATCCCTCATCAGAAGCACCTTTTCCGCACCCATCCCTCACCAGAAGAACCTTTTCCGCACCCATCCCTCACCAGAAGAACCTTTTCTGCACCCATCCCTCATCAGAAGCACCTTTTCGGCACCCATCCGTCATCAGAAGCACCTTTTCCACAGCCATCCCTCATCAGAAGCACCTTTTCCTCACCCATCCCTCATCAGAAGCACCTTTTCCTCACTCATCCCTCATCAGAAGCACCTTTTCCTCACCCATCCCTCATCGGAAGCACCTTTTCAGCACCCATCCCTCATCAGAAGTAACGTTTCCTCACCCATCCCTCATCAGAAGCACCTTTTCTGTACAATCCCTCATCAGAAGCACCTTTTCCTCACCCATCCCTCATCAGAAACACCTTTTCAGCACCCATCTCTCATCAGAAGCACCTTTTCCACACCCATCCCTCATCAGAAGCACCTTTTCAGCACCCATCCCTCATCATAAGCACCTTTTCAGCACCCATCCCTCATCAGAAGCACCTTTTCTGCACAATCCCTCATCAGAAGCACCTTTTCGGCACCCATCCCTCATCAGAAGCACCTTTTCCTCACCAATCCCTCATCAGAAGCACCTTTTCCTCACCCATCCCTCATCAGAAGCACCTTTTCCTCACCCATCCCTCATCAGAAGCACCTTTTCCTCACCCATCCCTCATCAGAAGCACCTTTTCCTCACCCATCCCTCATCAGAAGCACCTTTTCCACACACATCCCTCATCAGAAGCACCTTTTCAGCACCCATCCCTCATCAGAAGCACTTTTTCCGCACCCATCCCTCACCAAAAGCACCTTTTACCCCCCCATCCCTCATCAGAAGCACCTTTTCCGCACCCATCCCTCACCAGAAGCACCTTTTTCCGCACCCATCCCTCATCAGAAGCATCTCTTCCGCACCCATCTCTCACCAGAAGCACCCTTTCCTCACCATGCTGGCTTTCTCAGTTCATCCACAATCAGCTAAACATACTGTCTATAAATATTGAGGATTTCCTTGGCTCCTTTTCATGTTGAATGTTTTACTGTTATAGCCTGTTGTAAAAAGTCGTCTGTTTACTTGGGGTGAATTAATGAGCAGTGACCCCTTCCTTAACAGAAAGTTAATCAAAGTTTCAATCAGACAAAGATGGCCTGAAAATGATACCACGCCTGCTGCTCATAGTGCTCTGGGAGTCCTTTGTCATCTGGAACACAAAGCTTGTATGCAGCGCAGTAATAGCACAAGCAGAAAAAAAATAGATTTCAAAATAACTAAAAACTGACCCTTTGAGGATTAGGTTTAGCAGTAGAATGGGGGAAGAAAGGAACAAGAAGCAGCCATTACTTGGCAGCAAGGCTTACACTCCTTTGTTATTTGTGCTTTATCTGCATGAAAATAAAGCTCCTAGCTCTGGGGTCCAGGCTTCCTACCTCTGTGATTGGGAATGGAACATGTCACAGCTATATTCGGATCTAATGTCCTCTTGCTGCAGCCATCATTTCCAGCCCTCGAGGAACTAGGACAACACCCTTATGATGGGTAACTGCCAATCTGGTTAGATTTTGACCCCTCTGTGACTGGAAAGGTGAGAGAAAGTTGACACCATAGCCATCATGTGTCCTCATCCCCCTGGAGCCACCAGGAGATCCCCGATAGTGGGGAGCAATACTAATCTCATAAGGAGATACTCACTCCTATTATCTTAGTGTCAGGAATGGACTCACCATTAGTGATGGGACTCATCTGCCGTGTGGGCTGCAGTACCAGGGCTGGCCAGCGGGTGCTCTCAGCAACCAGAAGCTCACTCCTGCAATCAGCCATCACCTGAGGCTGATTGCAGGAGGTGTATTTAAGGAATGGCCAGACCTGCAGTCAGTGCCTTGGTGTATGTTTCCCATGAGCCCCTGTACCTGCATCCTGTCTGCTTCCTGCCTGATCCTGACTCTGCTTTGATCCTGACTCTGAATGAACTCCGCCTGTCCTGACCTCGGCTATTCCTGACCACTCTTCCGCTCGCTCCTGGTACCCTGTTTGCCCGTTTGCTACTGACCCGGCCTGCTCGACTACGTTTCGATTTGTATATATAGTTATCTGTTGGAGGTTGGGTTGTTTGCACTGTGTTATGTTTACCTTGCACTGCGTTTGTGTTGTTTAGTCTTTAATACATTGTCTTGTTTACTCTATACCTGAAGTCTGTGTTTCCCTGTGTCAGTCCACACACCTCTGGTCATACCCGGAGCCCTGACACTTAGAAAGTGATGGAGCTACTGAGCAACTAACACCTCATGCTACGGCGGGTGTATCAGTGCCTGGTGCAAGAACAGAAAGAACTGAAAGCTCCAGCAGATAGAGTGGGAACGTTTCAGAGGCTGGATAAGGGTGAGAAGATGCAGTCAGGAGAAGTGGCATATCTACTTGCTTCAGTCATGCTGAGCTGGGACCAGCCAGGGCCCCTTGTTGCTCTAGAAGCCAACCCACAAGGAAAGGACATTGGGGTGGAGATGATCCCTGAAGTAGTGTCAACGTACAATGAAACCATGGAAGCAATCTAGTCAGTGTTTTCAACGTTACCAGCTCTTCAGTGAAGTGCTGAATTCGTTATGGGCTTGCCTTGATAGGGCAAGTGAATCCAGCTACCGCTGTCTTACCATGTGATTTGATAGGGGGAACAGAAGGGATTCCATTAAAGAAGCTTTACCCAAAGAATACCCCAATCACCCCTGAGTGGATGGTGAGGACCAAAGCTCATCTCTTGAAATAGTGGGAGATATTCTCCAAGAATGATTTTGATGTAGGGTGTACAAAGAGTGTCCAGCACCTGATTCATCTTCAGAATAAAAAGCCCTTTGGGAAGACATCGCAACGGATTCCTCTTGGTGATTTGGAAGTTCTCCAAGAGCAGCTGGCAGAGTTGAAAAAGATTGGAATCACCCAAGATTCACTGAGTTTTTATGCCTCTCCCATAGAAGAAGAAGAATGGCTCCTTAAGGATGTGCACTGACTACTGCACCTTCAACAGGAGGTCTATTCTTGACCACCCCACGGATAAAGGATGCTCTACGATGTCAGGGGTGAAGTGCTTCAACACATTGGAGGAGTGGATATTATCAGATCCCCATACACTCGGAAGAAGAAGAATGATTCCTTAAGGATGTGCATTGACTACTGCACCTTCAACAGGAGGTCTATTCTTGACCACCCCATGGAAAAAGGATGCTCTACGATGTCAGGGGTGAAGTGGTTCAGCATATTGGAGGAGTGGATATTATCAGATCCCCATACACTCGGAAGAAGAATGATTCCTTAAGGATGTGCATTGACTACTGCACCTTCAACAGGAGGTCTATTCTTGACCACCCCATGGAAAAAGGATGCTCTACGATGTCAGGGGTGAAGTGGTTCAGCATATTGGAGGAGTGGATACTATCAGATCCCCATACACTCGGAAGATCAAGAGAAGACAACCTTCCATCTCCCCGCTGGGGCTCTACGAGTTTAAAAGGATGCCACAAGATTTGTCAGGAGCTCCCATAACCTTCCCTTGACTCATGGAGCAAATGGTGGGAGCCACAAATCTGATTGAGGTGTTGGTGTAACTGGATAACACCATCGTCTTCGGCAGAACCCTGCAGGATCATATGGAACACCTGGAGAAGGTTGTGAAGAAATTCCACAAGGAGGGGTTGAAGTTGTCCCTTGATAAGTGTCTATCAGCCTTCTGTTAATTATCTCAGACACATGGGGGTGGATTTAATAAAGGCAAATAGGCTGTGAACTTTACAAGTGCATTTGCACTCATTTTCCCCAGAGCTTAATTAATGTGGTAAAGCTGTGCTGATTTCCATTCTCCAACCAAAGTGCAAGCAAAAAAGATTTTTTTAAATTTTCCTTGCACCTGATTGGGTATTCTTTACAAAGTGAAGCTTTACCAATTTACATTTACTAAGAAAAATAAGTGCAACTGCATTTGCAAAGTGCACAGTCTATTTGCATTTAGTAAATCAACCCCATAGTCCTTGCTTAAGGAAAGGCCACTGACCCCCAGTAAATTGGAAGCCATCACAACTGGTATCTGAGTCCGGAGTGGTCTCACGTATAATAGGTGGGTGTACCCCTTGAGAGATATATATGCTTTAGCATGAGGGACCTTAGAGATATACATTTTTATCATTTTTTGTCCTCCCACAGCCACTGCCTTTTTCTGCCCCCACACCTGCCCTGGGGGTGGCATTGAAGGAGATTGGTCCCAGCTACCTCTATCTCTGGATTGTGTGGATCCTTGAAGTGTATTGGTGAGTTTTGTTATGCGCTGTTGCACAATTTTAATTTATTTTTGTCACTTTATTTTTGACAATTAAACATATCTATCTGTCATTTTTAACAGCGCTTCCCTATTCCTTTTGAAGAACCGGGGTCGCCGGCGAAACACGTTGAGGCATGTAGCCCATGATGGAAGCCTACCCATCCAGCACAGAACTGTTTAAAATTGGTGGTTCTGACTGTGGTGGTTCTAATCAATACATGGGGATTTTGGGATATTGCTGATGTCTAAGCAATGGAATTTTAAATTGTTAATGTTTCTAAGCAACTATGACCTTGTAATAAAGCTGGGTAAAAGTTTAGTTCTGGTCTGTGTTCTGGCACCCAAAAAATTCATCTTTTTCCTTTACCCTCTCTTTTACTATACAGTATTAAGGATGTGATGCCCCAAGTAACCCATATACAGTATATAGTATATTTATTTTATCGCATGCCTGACCTGGAATTTCTTACCTTGAAATGGGAAGCTGTGGAAAGTTGAAATTCGAGGTCATGACAGATAATCCGCTGACGTACACTCACCACAACCAAGGTAGATGCCACAGGACATAGATGGTTCACTGTCCTATCTGTTTTCCACTTTGGCCTGTAGTATTGTCCAGGAGTAAGAAACAAAGATGCTGGTTCCCTATCAAGGAGACTCTAGGACTCAAGGAGACTATGATTGTCAAGGGAAGTACCAGAGCTGAAGCCATTGGAATCACTGCTGCAGGTGTTCCCAAGCTCTACTGTGGCCACTTTAAAATATGAGGTGGAGACCTGCCTACTCTATTGAAGAAAGACCTACAAAAGGATCAAGTGGAAGACCCTCTGTGTAGTTTGACCCTGAAAGCCCTGGAAATTGGACACTCAGAGCGCTTTCTAATGAGCTCTTCAAAAGAAGTATGCCTGGTTTACAAAGCATGGGACTGACTACAGCTGTATGATATGTGGGCTACTGAAGGAGTCCCTTGGATGAACCCAAAGACAAGTGGCAATTGATTCTACCAGAGAAGCATAGAGAAACAGCGTTAGCTGTCTTACATGGTGACCATGGTCATTCAGGTCCAGAGAGGACTGTCAAGTTAGTGAGGAACCGGTTCTACTGCCCTTGTATGCAGGCCAAAATTCAGAGTTACTGTCATTCCTACATATGCTGCATACAGGGAAGGACGTTTAAGGTGGCCCACTGGGGCAACTCTGGGGGAAAACATCAAGGACCCATGTTGTTGGTGTGAAATTTACTTTTGCCTAGAACCTGATTCGAATAGACAGAGAAATGTCCTGATGGTGACAGATCATTTCAACCATAATTCCCAGGTGTTTCCAGTGAAAGACCAATGAGCATTCACAGTGACCAAGGTCTTGGTGGAGAAGTTCTTCATTCACTATGAATTTCTCACATGAATCCATTCTGATCAGGGAAGAGATTTTGAGAGCAAAATCAAGAAACTGCTAGGTCTGTTGGGCGTTCAGAAGTCCACAACGACCCCCTATAATCCACAATGGGATGCACAGCCTGAGAGGTTCAACTCATCCCTTCTCAACACACTTGAGACTCTTACAATGAAGAAGAAGCAACAATGAAGCAGGCACATTTCTGCAGTCTGCATACATACAACAACACAGAGTATAATGCACCAGGATATTCTCTGTACATGCTCAAGTTTGGGAAAGAATTTCAGATTTTCTTTTGGCACCTCTATGGATAGGGCATTTATTGCATCCCTCAGAGGGTATGTGATCATATCAGAGAGAACCTAAAGATGGCTTATGAGAAGGACCAAGCCACATCAGACATCCAAGGCGAGGTCAATGGAATAAGAGGAACCTTGACTTGTTAGAGTTATACAGTCTAGGATCTACAGCCAGATGATTGAGCACTTCTAGGAAATTTGGGTGTCCCCAGAAAACACAAGCTAGCTGACTAGTGGAAACGTAACCCCACATCATCTGCAAGCAACTGTCTGGTTTGTCAATGTGCCAGATCCATCCAGAGGGGAAACCAGGTCCACTGAAAGCCTGATATTGTAATCATCTACCTGTGGGAGAAGCTGTTCGAATGCCTCAACAACTGGTCCATTCTCTAGCCAAGCATCCTCTTCAGGGCAGAGATCTGTAACAATATTATGGTCTTCTCCACCAGCCATGGAGGAGGAAGACAGGAAAAAAGAGGATGTCTGTATAGACTAAATGTGGCCAACTTTGTCCACAGATGCACCTCCATTTACCTCTGCTACCAAGACTAATTCGTAGACCCTTAGGCTTGAAGTCTCTTAATTTATACCTGTGAGGCAGAAAGACAGGAGGCGCTTTCCATTCTATCAGATGAAGAGGAAACAGAGACCCCTCAGCTACCCCCTGAACCTGTTGAAGTGCCCTCAGGAGAAGGACCATCTAAGCTAAAGGAGCCAAAAGGTCAACACGCCCCTTAAAAAGACTGAGCTATGACTCCCTAGGCAAAAGTCTGGAAGAGACTGTCCACAGCCCGAAGGTCCCAATAGATGCTGGTACTTTTTGCTAAAGCTTTGGTTGAAAATGACTCTGACACACCTTGGTGGGAGATTTCCCTGGCTGAAATATTTGTTAGAAAATGTGTTATAGGATTACATTAAATTTCCAATAGGCCTGTTTAGTTGAATATTAGGGTTTTGTATAAATGTTCTTGTCTGTGTATTTGCTGGACCCCGTTTCTTTGGGGACCAAAGGCTTTTGATGGGGGGAGCACATAGACAGGTTTTCAGCGATTACAAGCGCGTTTCCCTGTTTGTAAGCTTTGCTCCTTACCTGAGACACAAAGAGACATAAATATTCTGTCATGCTGAGCTACAGTGACATCTTGGGAAGACTATGAACAATGTTTGGCTACGGAGTGTCTTCAACTCTGAGGGTGGCTATTTTGGGTTACCCAATATATATTCTGAACAGATTGTTAGTAAGAGAAATGGGTTGCTGTGCATCTTGGAGTGACAAGAGCCTGCTGGGAGGAACTGAGACTTGTGGGTGGGTGTTGTAGTCTCCAGACAATCTTTGCATCAGATCAGCAATGGAATTACGCATGTCATCATGACTGGAGGCTCTCTGTAGAGGAAAAGAACGCTCTGTTCCTGGGCTTGAAGCACATTTGGTGAAGACAATGAAAGAGACAGACAGGCTGTTAGCAGAATGCTTGCCACTGCTTTAGGGACAAGAGGCAAAGTAGCGGACATCTTTTGATACAGGAGAATGCCACAGATGCTGGCTGGTGCTGCTAAATTTGCTGAGCTGTGGTAAGAGAACAGAGGGGACAAACTGTCACCCCAAGAGTTGGTGGGAGGCTGCTGGCCAAACACCATTACATCCTACTAAAGAAGAACAGTATTGTTTGCTAGGGACACAGTACAGGTGCCTATACTCGGGTTCAGAGGAACTTCAAGCGCACCATCTTTGGATCTGGGCCCCAACATACTGGCTAGTAGGAAAAGGGTTTGACAAAGATTGCTGAACTATAATCTTAGCATTCTTTCTAGGAAGGACATGGGGGGTATATCCTATTTACTACGTTTTATAAATTTGTTTACCAACTGTACACTTTTTTTCTAATATTTTACTTATTTGTTTGAGGGGTTATTGTCATTTCTCTTACTTTCGTTATTGCAGTATTACATACATTGTTGAAAAAAATATCCCCTCTTCACACGTGTATAGGAGAGTGTGGTGCTGCTTTCAGAATCGTGGACTCTGGGAACGGGGGACCCAAGAAAATAGCGGCTCCTTTGGGGGTAAGTGCTATAGAAGGAACAGATTTTCTCTTCTACCCACCAGAAAAGTGAACTATTCTGGCTCATCCTGATACCTGAAATTCAGCTAAAATATCTGAGTCCATTGGTAGCAGTTGCTTGTGTATGTGTATGCAGCAGTTGCTTGTGTATGTGTATGCAGCAGTTGCTTGTGTATGTGTATGCAGCAGTTGCTTGTGTATGTGTATGCCAGCGCATAGCAAGCAAGAATTGTATGACAGAAATACGATGGCATCAGTCACACCGCACCGTCTATGAAACACGAAGATTGGAGACTTGTCAGACAAAAAAAAAAACTAAAAATAAATCTACAAGTGGCACGTGGTTTCCTTTTCACATACCGAGAATAAAAAGAATATAAATATAAAGAATAAAGACATCCAGAGAGCGGAGAATGACACATCCAGTCCACCGAGGAATACAGAGAATCCTCACACACCTGACCCATTTATATTGAATATTTCAGACAGATCCCTCTAATCTGGAAAACAGGACACTGGAATCCGAGGAAGAAAATGGAGGAATCCGTTCAACATTCAAGGAGGGAAAAAAAACACGACCCCCAACATAACCGACCACTGGACATGACCCTACAGTTCTGTACATAGAACACTACCCCCCCCCCCTACATAACCGACCACTGGACATGACCATACAGTTCTGTACATAGAACACTACCCCCCCCCCAACATAACCGACCACTGGACATGACCATACAGTTCTATACATAGAACACTACCCCCCCCCCCAACATAACCGACCACTGGACATGACCATACAGTTCTATACATGGAACACTACCCCCCCCCCTACATAACCGACCACTGGACATGACCATACAGTTCTATACATGGAACACTACCCCCCCCCCTACATAACCGACCACTGGACATGACCATATTACAGTTCTATACATGGAACACTACCCCCCCCCCTACATAACCGACCACTGGACATGACCATAATACAGTTCTATACATGGAACACTACCCCCCCCAACATAACCGACCTCTGGACATGACCATAATACAGTTCTATACATGGAACACTACCCCCCCCCCCTACATAACCGACCACTGGACATGACCATAATACAGTTCTATACATGGAACACTACCCCCCCCAACATAACCGACCTCTGGACATGACCATATTACAGTTCTATACATGGAACACTACCCCCCCCTACATAACCGACCTCTGGACATGACCATAATACAGTTCTATACATGGAACACTACCCCCCCCCCAACATAACCGACCTCTGGACATGACCATATTACAGTTCTATACATGGAACACTACCCCCCCCCTACATAACCGACCTCTGGACATGACCATAATACAGTTCTATACATGGAACACTACCCCCCCCCCCCAACATAACCGACCTCTGGACATGACCATAATACAGTTCTATACATGGAACACTATCCCCCCCCCCCAACATGACCGACCACTGGACATGACCATAATACAGTTCTATACATGGAACACGCCCCCCCCCCCCCCCAACATGACCGACCACTGGACATGACCATAATACAGTTCTATACATGGAACTCTACCCCCCCCAACATGACCGACCACTGGACACCATCATGCTACAGTTCTATACATAGAACACTACCCCCCCCCCCAACATAACCGACCACTGGACACCATCATGCTACAGTTCTATACATAGAACACTACCCCCCCCCCCCAACATAACCGACCACTGGACACCATCATGCTACAGTTCTATACATAGAACACTACCCCCCCCAACATAACCGACCACTGGACACCATCATGCTACAGTTCTATACATAGAACACTACCCCCCCCCCCAACATAACCGACCACTGGACATGACCATAATACAGTTCTATACATAGAACACTACCCCCCCCCAACATAACCGACCACTGGACATGACCATAATACAGTTCTATACATAGAACACTACCCCCCCCCAACATAACCGACCACTGGACATGACCATAATACAGTTCTATACATAGAACACTACCCCCCCCCAACATAACCGACCACTGGACACCATCATGCTACAGTTCTATACATAGAACACTACCCCCCCCCAACATAACCGACCACTGGACATGACCATAATACAGTTCTATACATAGAACACTACCCCCCCCCCCACATAACCAACCACTGGACATGACCATAATACAGTTCTATACATAGAACACTACCCCCCCCCCCCCAACATAACCGACCACTGGACATGACCATAATACAGTTCTATACATAGAACACTACCCCCCCCCCCCCCCAACATAACCGACCAATGGACATGACCATAATACAGTTCTATACATAGAACATTACCCCCCCCCCCCCACCAACATGACCGACCACTGGACACCATCATGCTACAGTTCTATACATAGAACACTACCCCCCCAACATGACCGACCACTGGACATGATCATAATACAATTCTATTACTCTCTATACATAGAACTCTACCCCCCCCCCCGCCACCCACATGATCCACCACTAGACACCATCATAATACAATTCTATACATAGAACACTTCTATTACTCTCTTTACATAATACACTACCCCCCCCCCCCCCCCACATGACCGACCACTGGACACCATCATGCTACAGTTCTATACATAAAACACTACCCCCCCCCAACATGACCGACCACTGGACACCATCATGTTACAGTGCTGTACATAGAAAACTACCCCCCCCCCCCAACATGACTGACCACTGGACACCATCATGTTACAGTTCTATACATAGAACATTACCCCCCCCCAACATAACCGACCACTGGACACCATCATGTTACAGTGCTGTACATAGAACACTACCCCCCCAGCATGACCGACCACTGGACATGATCATAATACAATTCTATTACTCTCTATACATAGAACTCTACCCCCCCCCCCCCACCCACATGATCCACCACTAGACACCATCATAATACAATTCAATACATAGAACACTTCTATTACTCTCCTTACATAATACACTACCCCCCCCCCCCCCCCGACATGACTGACTACTAGACGCCAACATAATACAATACAAAGACATAGGTTTTCTCACAGGGAAATTCATCAATAATTAACTATTTGGGGCCAAAGTTTGCATCTACATACATAGAACACTACCCCCCCCCAACATGACCGACCACTGGACACCATCATGTTACAGTTCTATACATAGAACATTACCCCCCCCCCAACATAGCCGACCACTGGACACCATCATGTTACAGTTCTATACATAAACACTACCCCCCCCCCCAACATGACCGACCACTGGACACCATCATGCTACAGTTCTATACATAAACACTACCCCCCCAACATGACTGACCACTGGACACCATCATGTTACAGTGCTGTACATAGAACACTACCCCCCCCCCCAACATGACTGACCACTGGACACCATCATGTTACAGTTCTATACATAGAACATTACCCCCCCCCCAACATAACCGACCACTGGACACCATCATGTTACAGTACTGTACATAGAACACTACACCCCCCCCCCCCACATAACCAACCATTGGACACCATTATGTTACAGTACTGTACATAGAACACTACCCCCCCAACATGACCGACCACTGGACAGCATCATTATACAATTCCATTACACTTGATACATAGAATACTACACCCCCCCAACATGATCCACTACTAGACACCATCATAATACAATGCTATACATAGAACACTTCTATTACTCTCTTTACATAATAAAATACCCCCCCCCCACATGACCAACCACTGGACGCCATCATAATACAATTCTAGTACATTCTATACATAGAACACTACACCCCCCCCAACATGACCGACCACTGGACACCATAATAATACAATTCTATTACTCTCTATATATAGAACACTATACCCCCCCCCGTCCTCATGACCGACCACTGGACACCATCTTAGTACAATTCTATTAAACTCTATATATAGAACACTATACCCCCCCCCACATGACCGACCACTGGGCGCCATCTTAGTACAATTATATTACTCTCTATACATAGAACACTATACCTCCCCCCCAGCATGACCGACCACTGGACACCATCATAATACAATTCTATTACGCTCTATACATAGAACACCCCCCCCCCAACATGTCCGACCACTGGACGCCATCATAATACAATTCTAGTACACTCTATACATAGAACATTACACCCCCCCCCACATGACTGACCACTGGACGCCATCATAATACAATTCTAGTACACTCTATACATAGAACACTACCCCCCCCCAACATGACCGACCACTGGACACCATCTTAGTACAATTATATTACTCTCTATATATAGAACACTATACCCCCCCCCCCCACATGACCGACCACTGGGCGCCATCATAATACAATTCTATTACTCTCTATACATAGATTTTATGTAGGTCTTCTCAAAGGGGAATTCCCTGATAATTTAATATTTGGGGCCAAAGGCCACATTTATTTTTCTATGTAGATCCTGCGTTTCCAGTGAAGTATCTGGAACATCTGAGATGTGAGCCAATTTCTCTTTGCTGTCACCAGAGCCCCATGTTTGGTGTCTCTGTTTCACCTGTTAGGATGGATGACCATATGATCCCACATCCTGAGCTGTCACGCAGACATTTAATTGGTGTCACACTTGGAGATGCCAATGTCACATGCATGCATAGTATCAGATGAGCCCACCATGACATCTCCGCATGCATAGTATCAGATGAGCCCACCATGACATCTCCGCATGCATAGTATCAGATGAGCCCACCATGACATCTCCGCATGCATAGTATCAGATGAGCCCACCATGACATCTCCGCATGCATAGTATCAGATGAGTCCACCATGACATCTCCGCATGCATAGTATCAGATGAGCCCACCATGACATCTCCGCATGCATAGTATCAGATGAGCCCACCATGACCTCTCCGCATGCATAGTATCAGATGAGCCCACCATGACCTCTCCGCATGCATAGTATCAGATGAGCCCACCATGACCTCTCCGCATGCATAGTATCAGATGAGCCCACCATGACATCTCCGCATGCATAGTATCAGATGAGCCCACCATGACCTCTCCGCATGCATAGTATCAGATGAGCCCACCATGACATCTCCGCATGCATAGTATCAGATGAGCCCACCATGACATCTCCGCATGCATAGTATCAGATGAGCCCACCATGACCTCTCCGCATGCATAGTATCAGATGAGCCCACCATGACCTCTCCGCATGCATAGTATCAGATGAGCCCACCATGACATCTCCGCATGCATAGTATCAGATGAGCCCACCATGACATCTCCACTGCCTTTCTCACTCTCTGACCCCCTGCCAGCCTCAGCGTGGGGACGGGGTGGGGGGGTCACCAAGCTGTAACACTTTTCTCAGAACCCCAGACCTAACCCAAATCTGGACTAATCTAACTTAAGCAGAATTTTCAGTTCTCTTTGGACATGTGAGGTGATCAGAACCACCCAAAGCAATAAAATGCTTCAATATATGTAGGATGTAACCGGTAAGAGGAACATTTTGACATGGTTTATGGTCTGGGAATCCTCCAACTGTGACAGGATCCGGATATTTGTCAGGTTTACTCATAATATTTGGATCCACTGGGATCAATCTTGGAAATGACCATTATTTCATGTATTGTATATAGTATATAGTGCGCTGAGACATGACGTGTGACAAGGAAACACAAATGAAAAGCAACAAATGCAGCGACTAGTAAAGAATATACAACTATGTTGTATGAATGTAAATGTTCTTAGTAGAAGCATGGCTGACATTCTGCTAGATTCTGGTGCCCATAAAGTTGGTGTAAAGTTTTGGCCACATGATGGAACCCAGTGACCCCCATAGTGCCCACAATGGGCCTGCTGACCCTGCTATGCCACATTACGCCCTTTGTGTTATCTGATGCCAGGCTGGAGTGATGTCTGTGCCAGGTCTCCTTACCTATGAAGTCATGGACAAGATCCTTGATGAGGTGGCCAACAATGGCATACGCCACGGCCACCATGACCAACGCCGCCATCAGTAGATAGAGCACGGCCCGTGGCAGGGGTACAGGCTCCTTGGGGGGCGGTTTGTAGTCTTTGTACAGCTGTTCCTCCTCAGTGTCAGGGTAGGGGTAGTGAAAGAGCCTCTCTAGACTGGTGGTGAAGTTGCCCTCAGTCATGCGCTCAGTGCTGGGCAGGTAGGTGGGAGACTCTGGCTCCTGGAGGACACTCACCACTGAGCTGGTTGTTGCCTCCACTGTGTTGATGCCCTGGTGCACCAGGCGGAGGGTCTTGTTGACTCTGGGCAGGATATGGGACAAGAAGGAGCCCCAGTCTCTGACAGCACTGATATTACACAGGATCATATTGGGCTATGGGCTGCACAGGAATCCCTCCACAGCTGGTGAGAGAAGGAGCTCCTCTAAATGTTCCTGGTGCCAGGAGCTGTTCACATGGCAAGACACTGCTACTGCCTGGCATTGCACATGCCACAGGAACTCAGTGCCGAAACCTCACCCCATCCTGGTGTGCCAAGCTGGAGCCACACTGCCCCCTTCAATTTAACCACAAGCCCAACAGTCCAGTCTTCTCTATAGTTCCAAGGTATACAGACCCCCCCAAGTCAGTGCAGCGAGGACCACCCTGCAATCTTTCAGGTCATGGGATACAGGAAATCAGTGCAGCACCCCAGGTCAAGGTGAGCAAAGATCTGAGCAGCCTCCAAGGTCATGAAATCTAGTAGATCAAAGCACACCCCCAAGTCATGAAATCTAGATCAGAGCAGGCAACCCAAGTCAAAAAATCCAGAAGATCAGAGCAGACCCCCAAGTTATGAAATCCAGAAGATCAGAGCAGACCCCCAAGTCATGGAATCTAGATCAGAGCAGACCCCCAAGTCATGAAATCTAGAAGATCAGAGCAGACCCCCAAGTCATGGAATCTAGAAGATCAGAGCAGACCCCCAAGTCATGAAATCTAGAAGAGCAGAGTAGACCCCCAAGTCATGAAATCTAGATCACACCCCAAGTCATGAAATCCAGAAGATCTGTGCAGCAATTAAAGTTATGGAATCCAGAAAATGACTGCAGCAACTCAAGACATGGGGTCCAGAAAAATCTGTGCAGACTCCCAATTCATGGAACCAACATCAGAGCAAAGATTATATCATGGGATCCAGAACAATGCATTTCCAGGTGACTGGATGTAGATGAACAGCTTAGACCCCAGGTCATGGGATCCAGAAAATCTCTGCAGACCCCCAAGTCATAGATCCAGACGATCAATAGAAACCCTAGGTCATGGGATCCAGAAGATCATTGCAGCATCTCAAGTCATCGATTCGAAAGATCAGTGTAGATCCCCAAGTCATGAAGTTCAAAAGATCAGTGCAGACCCCCAAGTCAAAAGGATCCAGAGGATTAGTGCAGCCCCCAGGTTCCAGAAGATTGGTGCAGATTCCTAAGTCCTAGATCCAGAAAATCAGTGTTGCCCCCAGGTCACAGATCCAGAAGGTCTCTACAGCTTCTCAATACTTGTGATCCAAAAGATTAGTGTGGTACCTCAATTCATGGAAGTCATGGATCCAGAATATCAATAGAAAGATCAATAGATACCCTGGGTCATGGAATCCAGAAGTTCATTGTAGCACCCTAAGTCCAGAAGAACAATGTACTACACCAAGTAATAGATTCAGTAGATCGGTGTAGACCCCCATGTCATGCAATCCAAAAGATCAATGCAGACCCCAGGTCATCGGTTCCAGAAGATTGCTGCCAATTCTTAGATCCAGAAGATCAGTGTTGCCCCTAGGTCATGGGATCCTGAGGATCAGTGTAGTACCCCGAGTCTTAGATCCAGAAGATCAGTGCTGCCCCTAGGTCATGGGATCCTGAGGATCAGTGTAGTACCCCGAGTCTGAGATCCAGAAGATCAATGCTGCCCCCAGGTCATGGGATCCCGAGGATCAGTGCAGCACCCCAAGTCTTAGATCCAGAAGATCAGTGTCGCCCCCAGGTCATGGGATCCCGAGGATCAGTGCAGCACCCCAAGTCTTAGATCCAGAAGATCAGTGTCGCCCCCAGGTCATGGGATCCCGAGGATCAGTGTAGCACCCCGAGTCTTAGATCCAGAAGATCAATGCTGCCCCCAGGTCATGGGATTCCGAGGATCAGTGTAGCACCCCAAGTCTTAGATCCAGAAGATCAATGCTGCCCCCAGGTCATGGGATCCCGAGGATCAGTGTAGTACCCCAAGTCTTAGATCCAGAAGATCAGTGTTGCCCCTAGGTCATGGGATCCCGAGGATCAGTGTAGCACCCCAAGTCTTAGATCCAGAAGATCAGTGTTGCCCCCAGGTCATGGGATCCCGAGGATCAGTGTAGCACCCCAAGTCTTAGATCCAGAAGATCAATGCTGCCCCCAGGTCATCAGATCCAGAAGGTTTCTGTAGCTTCCCAAGTCTTGGGATCCAGAAGATCGGTGTGGTACCCCAGCTGTCAGCAATAAGGGCACCCCCCTAGTTCCAGCACCCCGGATCGGAGCGGTGGGTGACACTGATCGGGGATTCCTCCGGTAAGTTGTCGGTGTTTGTAGAGGAGAGAAGAAGCCGGATCAGAGGGGAGCACAGAGAGGAGTAGGAGTCTGCTCTGTGGTGTCGGTGATGGTAGATGAGGTGTCACTGTCATGGGTGTCACTTACAATCCTGGTGTCCCCGCTCCTCATCCTCCTCCCGGTGTCATAGGATGAGGGCTGTTGGTGTCGCTGTATGAAGAGCCGACCGGCGATGTGAGTGCGGAGCTGTCCAGGTGCTGAACTGCTGGCTGAGTCTATGGTGTGAGCTCTGTGTATTGTGTAGTGTGTGCTCTGTGTATAATGTACAATGTATGCTCTGTGTATAGTGTGTGCTCTGTGTATAATGTACAATGTATGCTCTGTGTATATTGTGTGCTCTGTGTAAAGTGTACTATGTGTGCTCTGTGTACAATGTGTGCTCTGTGTATAGTGTACAATGTGTGCTCTGTATATAGTGTGCTCTGTATATATTGTGCTCTGTATATAGTGTACAATGTGTGCTCTGTGTATAGTGTGCTCTGTGTATAGTGTACAATGTGTGCTCTGTGTATAGTGTACAATGTGTGCTCTGTGTATAGTGTACAATGTGTGCTCTGTGTATAGTGTACAATGTGTGCTCTGTATATTGTGTGCTCTGTGTATAATGTACAATGTGTGCTCTGTGTATAATGTACAATGTGTGCTCTGTGTATAGTGTACAATGTGTGCTCTGTGTATAGTGTACTATGTGCTCTGTGTATAGTGTACTATGTGCTCTGTGTATAGTGTACTATGTGCTCTGTGTTTAGTGTACAATGTGAGCTCTGTGTATAGTGTGTGCTCTGTGTATAGTGTACAATGTGTGCTCTGTGTATAGTGTACAATGTGTGCTCTGTGTATAGTGTACTATGCGTGCTCTGTGTATAGTGTATTATGTGTGCTCTATGCACAATGTATGCTCTGTCTATAGTGTACAATGTATGCTCTGTGTATAGTGTACAATGTATGCTCTGTGTATAGTGTACAATGTATACTCTGTGTATAGTGTACTATGTGTGCTCTGTGTATAGTGTACTATGTGTGCTCTGTGTATAGTGTACTATGTGTGCTCTGTGTATGGTGTACTATGTGTGCTCTGTGTATAGTGTACAATGTATGCTCTGTGTATAGTGTACAATGTGTGCTCTGTGTATAGTGTACAATGTATGCTCTGTGTATAGTGTACAATGTGTGCTCTGTGTTTAGTGTACAATGTGAGCTCTGTGTTTAGTGTACAATGTGAGCTCTGTGTACACAGAGCACACATAGTACACAATACACAGAGCACACATAGTACACTATACACAGAGTATACATTGTACACTATACACAGAGCACACATTGTACACTATACACAGAGCACACATTGTACACAATATACAGAGCACACATTGTACACTATACACAGAGCACACATTGTACACTATACACAGAGCACACATTGTGCACAGAGCACACATAGTACACAATACATAGAGCACACATAGTACACTATACACAGAGCATACACTGTACACTATACACAGAGCATACATTGTACACAGAGCACACATAATACACTATACACAGAGCACACATTGTACACTATACACAGAGCACACATAGTACACAGAGTACACACTATACACAGAGCACACATTGTACACTATACACAGAGCACACATAGTACACAGAGCACACACTATACACAGAGCACACATTGTACACAGAGCACATACTGCTGTCAGTTTCCCTGTCTGTGATTACAGGATCTGACTGTGGGTGGGTGATTCTTTTACCTCTGTATGTAGCTGGTGGTGGGGTGGTGGTGGTGGGGGGTATCTGTCTTTGGTCTCCCTGTCTCTAATCATTGATCAGTGTGTGTGGGGGGGTGGGGGGGTGGTATTCTCTTTTCCCATAGTTGGGGGGGGGGGGGGTAGCCCTGGTATCTGCCCCCAGTTTCCCTGACTCTGATTGCTGGCTCTCTCCTGGGATGTCTGACGAATGTCACCGACTGACTGTAGTCTGGGAAGGGTTTCTATAGTAAGCTGGTGACACTCATTCTGGCTATGGTCAGTCAGTACAGGCTAACTTTAGGCCTTTATGGGTGTCACTGGCTGACCATAGCCTGGTATGGGTGTCACTGGCTGACCATAGCCTGGTATGGGTGTCACTGGCTGACCATAGCCTGGTATGGGTGTCATCCAACTGTAAATGATATATGGGCACAAGAATGATAACGATATACCTATCAACATATCCCAGAGCCTAGAACATCGCGCTTCAGGAATCTACTAATCCCAGGAGACGATTCAATCAGAGCTGAAATGTTTAAATTATATGTAACAAATGTGTGAAAAAACCACAAAACACAAAACAGCGTTCATATCATACAACGAAAATAAATGAAATGAAAGTGTCACCAAATAAAGTGCAGCTATGTGCCAAAAATGATATCAGTGTATAACCAACATATATGAACTCCAACATAAAGTCCATTAAAGTCCATATTAAATATATGTCATTGGTCAGCCAGTGACACCCATACAGGCCTACATTCAGCCAGTGACACCCTTACCAGTCTATAGTCATCCGGTGACACTCATACAGGACTATGGTCAGCCAGTGACACCCATACAGGCTTAAATTCAGCCAGTGACACCCTTACCAGTCTATAGTCATCCGGTGACACTCATACAGTACTATGGTCAGCCAGTGACACCCATACAGGCCTAAATTCAGCCAGTGAAACTCTTACCCGTCTATAGTCAGTTGGAGACTTTCATGCTGAGCTATGGTCAGCCAGTGACACCCATTCAGGCCTAAATTCAGCCAGTGAAACTCTTACTTGTCTATAGTCAGTTGGTGACACTCATACAGGACTATGGTCAGCCAGTGACACCCATACAGGCCTAAATTCAGCCAGTGAAACTCTTACCCGTCTATAGTCAGTTGGAGACTTTCATGCTGAGCTATGGTCAGCCAGTGACACCCATAAAGGCCTAAATTCAGCCAGTGAAACTCTTACCCGTCTATAGTCAGTTGGCGACACTCATACAGGGCTATGGTCAGCCAGTGACACCCATACAGCCCTAAATTCAGCCAGTGAAACTCATACCAGTCTATAGTCAGTTGGTGACACTCATACTGGGCTATGGTCAGCCAGTGACACCCATAAAGGCCTAAATTCAGCCAGTGACACCCTTACCAGTCTATAGTCATCCGGTGACACTCATACAGGACTATGGTCAGCCAGTGACAACCATACAGGCCTAAATTCAGCCAGTGAATCTCTTACCAGTCTATAGTCAGTTGGTGACTTTCATACAGGACTATGGTCAGCCAGTGACACCCATACAGGCCTAAATTCAGCCAGTGAAACTCTTACCAGTCTATAGTCAGTTGGTGACACTCATACAGGACTATGGTCAGCCAGTGACACCCATACAGGCCTAAATTCAGCCAGTGAAACTCTTACCAGTCTATAGTCATCCGGTGACTTTCATACAGGACTATGGTCAGCCAGTGACACCCTTACAGGCCTAAATTCAGCCAGTGAAACTCTTACCAGTCTATAGTCAGTTGGTGACTGTCATACCGGACTATGGTCAGCCAGTGACACCCATACAGGATTAAATTCCACCAGTGAAACTCTTACCAGTCTATAGTCAGTTGGTGACACTCATACAGGACTATGGTCAGCCAGTGACACCCATACAGGCCTAAATTCAGCCAGTGAAACTCTTACAAGTCTATAGTCAGTTTGTGACTTTCATACTGGGCTATGGTCAGCCAGTGACACCCATGCTGAGCTATGGTTAGTTAGATGACATTCATATGTAAAAAATGTGTGAAAAAAACAGCAAAACACAAAACAGCGCCCTCAACCTTCAACTGTAACAAAATATAAATATCGTATAACGAAAATAAATAAAATACAATTAAATTAAATAAAACTGCCACCAAATAAAGTGCAGCTATGTGCCAAAAAAATTTCTCTCAGTGTATAACAAACATATATAAACTCCACCATAAAGTCCATTAAATAAAGTCCATATTAAATATATGATCTTTCTACAATGAAGATATGGAATCTTTCTTGAATAAAAAATATTCCTCCTCAAACGTGAATATTTCAGCGCTCATCACCCCATCAAAGTGCAAACTCACCAGACACTGGCGATAAACCAGCATATCTTTCAAATATCAATGGATGTGGAAGAATCAGCAGCATATCGATGATACTCATTCATCAGATGATCTCAGTACTCTCCATCATGGTAAGTATAAGCCACATGTGAATAGATAGAAAACACTCGCCATGGCATAGTAACGTTTAAATGTTTATTCATCAAAATTCCCCCTTTAAAAACACACTTAAGTAAATATAAAGCCTTTTGTATATAAAAGCCGTTTCAGGCCCTAACGCGTTTCGTCACACGACTTCATCCAAAGGTGTGATCAGCAGTGGGTGACGCTAGCTCTTCTAGAGCCGCACATTCTCCCATAGGATAACATTGATTACCGCACTGATACCCTCTAATGAGAGAACACCTGATGACCTATACTCCACTGATTGCCTATAAAAGACATCTTGACGGGGGGGGGGGGCATAAAGATACTCCTTTTAAATGTAAAAGCCGTTTCCAGCCTGCAGCACCCAGTACACTGCTACCAGCACACACAGTGGCGTCTCACCAGCATGCGACAGATGACGCGGTTGCGGGCACGTGGTCCAGCCACGTGGTAGCGGCGTACGTGATGACGTCATGGCTCGATCACGCCTTAACGCGTTTCGTCACACGACTTCATCCAAGAGTGTGATCAGCAGTGAGTGACGCTAGCTCTTCTAGAGCCGCTCGTTCTCCCATAGGATAACATTGATTACCGCACTGATACCCTCTAAGGAGTGAACACCTGATGACCTATACTCCACTGATTGCCTATAAAAGACATCTTGACGGGGGGGGGGGCATAAAGATACTCCTTTTAAATGTAAAAGCCGTTTCCAGCCTGTAGCACCCAGTACACTGCTACCAGCACACACAGTGGCGTCTCACCAGCCTGTGACAGATGACGCAGTTGCGGGCACGTGGTCCAGCCACGTGGTAGCGGCGTACATGATGACGTCACTGCTCGATTATGCCTGAAGCGTTTCATCACACGACTTGATCCAAGGGTGTGATCAGCAGTGGGTGACGCTAGCTCTTATAGAGCCGCTCGTTCTCCCATAGGATAACATTGCTTACCGCACTGATACCCTCTAATGAGAGAACACCTGATGACCTATACTCCACTGATTGCCTATAACAGGCATCTTGACGGGGGGGGGCATAAAGATACTCCTTTTAAAAGTAAAATCCGTTTCCAGCCTGCAGCACCCAGTACACTGCTCCCAGCACACACAGTGGCATCTCACCAGCCTGTTATACACTGATATCGTTTTTTTTGGCACATAGCTGCACTTTATTTGGTGGCAGTTCAATTTAATTTAATTGTATTTTATTTATTTTCGTTATACGATATTTATATTTTGTTGCAGTTGAAGGTTGAGGGCGCTGTTTTGTGTTTTGTGTTTTTTTCACACATTTGTTTACATATGAGTGTCATCTAACTGACCATAGCTCAGCATGAAAGTCACCAACTGACTATAGACTGGTAAGGGTGTCACTGGTGGAATTTAGGCCTGTATGGGTGTCACTGGCTGACCATAGTCCTGTATGAGTGTCACCGGATGACTAAAGACTGGTAAGGGTGTCACTGGCTGAATTTAGGCATGTATGGGTGTCACTGGCTGACCATAGTCCTGTATGAGTGTCACCGGATGACTATAGACTGCTAAGGGTGTCACTGGCTGAATTTAGGCATGTATGGGTGTCACTGGCTGACCATAGTCCTGTATGAGTGTCACCGGATGAATAAAGACTGGTAAGGGTGTCACTGGTGGAATTTAGGCCTGTATGGGTGTCACTGGCAGACCATAATCCTGTATGAGTGTCACCGGATGTCTATAGTCTGGTAAGGGTGTCACTGGCTGACCATAGCCCAGCATGTGTGTCACCAGCCTACTATAGCCTGGTAAGGGTGTCACTGGCAGACTTTAGCCCTGTATGGATGTCATCAGCTGGCCATAGTCCAGTATGAGTGTCTCTGACTGATCACAGTGCTGCATGGGTGTCACCAATTGACCATCATCCAGTATAAGTGCCATTGACCGACCATAATGCTTTATGGACGCATCTTTGGAAATAACTTTCTATTGATTTTAAGGCAAATCTCTGCCGACCGTCACCCCCCCCCCTTCCCTCAGAATCAATCCCAAGAAAAAAAATCTGAATTTCGTAGAGGAGGCATGATGGGGACGTTTCTATATCAGACGGAGTGGTGTCATTCCCATTTCCATTGTGATGTCGCTTCTGTCATTGTGTCCACCATCAGAATCGTTCCCTTGGTGAGTGATGAATATTTATGTGATGGAGAGTGAGCAGGTACATGAGATATTCATCGACATACCACTGAGAGCAGAGAATTCCCGAAATATCCAAATGACATGATCTACAGGGACTGTGTGTCTCCGGGTATATATATTGTATACAGTAGATCTGGTTATAAGAGGAGGCAATGTATAGATCCTACGGGTCTGCATCAGATTGGGAGAGATGTTCCGAAGAGTCCCCTATCACCAGTATTGGAGAGGACAGAGATGGATTCCATGAGAAGGTTTTTGTGTCTAGGCAGCAGAGGAAAGGGGCAGCTTTTTCCCCATGGTCATTGGCAGCACACATTTCCATCAACATCTCATATCAGCTTTTTATAATGTTAAAGTATTCTCAGACCGGAAATGTAATCTCAGTTTATCTTTATGTGATCTCGGAAAGACTCTCAGATCACACAGAGATCCATAGAGACCTCCATAGATGACACACAGATGCATGGAGACCTTCAGAGATGACACAGAGATACATAGAGATCTCCAAAGGTAACAGAGAAATTCACAGGGACCTCCAGAGATCAATAGAGATACCTAGAGACCTCCAAAGATGACACAGAGAGATCCACAGAGACCTCCAAAGATGAAGCAGAGAGATTCATAGAGACCTCCAAAGATGAAGCAGAGAGATTCATAGAGACCTCCAAAGATGAAGCAGAGAGATTCACAGAGACCTCCAAAGATGACACAGAGAGATCCACAGAGACCTCCAAAGATGAAGCAGAGAGATTCACAGAGACCTCCAAAGATGAAGCAGAGAGATTCATAGAGACCTCCAAAGATGAAGGACAGAGATCCATAGAGACCACAAGAGAAGACACACAGAGATCTATAGAGACCTCCAAGGATGAAGCACAGAGATCCATAGAGATCTCCAAGGATGACACACAGAGATCCATAGAGACCTTAAGAGATGATACACAGAAATCCATAGAGATACCTAGAAACCTCCAAAGATGACACACATACATCCATGAGGACTAGAGATGAGCGAATCGAAGTAGGCGAAGTGGAATTCGAGTCGAATATTGGAAAATTTTCGATTCGTGCCGAATCCGAAAAATAGCCTACTTCGGACGCGCGAATCGAAATTTTTCCTAAAATGGCGGCGGACATGTGCGGCGACGGAGCGGGGATGTCTGGGAAGGCGCGCAGACAAGGCGCGCTGACCCATAATGCATTCCTTAATGACATGTGATCGCATTAGCCAATCAGCAGCCAGCCAGCCAGCACTGTGTAATGGTCGAGCTATAAATAGCGGCCATTTTAGAATTCTTCATTTGCCTGCAGTCATTGAACAGAGGCAGACCGCTCTGTATTAGGGACAGAGTTAGGGCCACAGAAACGTTACTTGGGGACAGAGAAACGTTACTTAGGGACAGAGAAGCATTACTCAGGGACACAGAATTGTTAATGAGGGCCACAGAATCGTTACTTAGGGCCAAAGAAACGCTAGTTAGGGCCACAGAATTGTTACTCAGGGACAGACAGAATTGTTACTGAGGGCCACAGAAACATTAGTGAGGGCCACAGAATTGTTAATGAGGGACAGACACAGAATTGTTACTGAGGGCCACAGAACTGTTACTTAGGGCCACAGAAACGTTAGTTAGGGCCACAGAATTGTTACTCAGGGACAGACACAGAATTGTTACTTAGGGCCACAGAATTGTTACTCAGGGACAGACAGAATTGTTACTGAGGGCCACAGAATTGTTACTTAGGGCCAGAGAATTGTTACTTAGGGCCACAGAAACGTTACTCAGGGCCACAGAATTGTTACTGAGGGCCACAGAACTGTTACTTAGGGCCACAGAAACGTTAGTTAGGGCCACAGAATTGTTACTCAGGGACAGACACAGAATTGTTACTGAGGGACACAGAATTGTTACTGAGGGCCACAGAAACGTTAATCAGGGACACAGAATTGTTACTGAGGGCCACAGAATTGTTACTTAGGGCCACAGAATTGTTACTCAGGGACAGACACAGAATTGTTACTCAGGGACACAGAATTGTTACTGAGGGCCACAGAACCGTTACTTAGGGCCACAGAAACGTTACTCAGGGACACAGAATTGTTACTGAGGGCCACATAACCGTTACTTAGGGCCACATAATTGTTACTCAGGGACAGACAGAATTGTTACTGAGTGCCAGAGAATTGTTACTTAGGGCCACAGAAACGTTACTCAGGGACACAGAATTGTTACTGAGGGCCACAGAACTGTTACTTAGGGCCACAGAAACGTTAGTTAGGGCCACAGAATTGTTACTCAGGGACAGACACAGAATTGTTACTGAGGGCCACAGAATTGTTACTTAGGGCCACAGAAACGTTACTCAGGGACACAGAATTGTTACTGAAGGCCACAGAACCGTTACTTAGGGCCACAGAATTGTTACTCAGGGACAGACACAGAATTGTTACTCAGGGACACAGAATTGTTACTGAGGGCCACAGAACCGTTACTTAGGGCCACAGAAACGTTACTCAGGGACACAGAATTGTTACTGAGGGCCACATAACCGTTACTTAGGGCCACATAATTGTTACTCAGGGACAGACACAGAATTGTTACTGAGGGACACAGAATTGTTACTGAGGGCCACAACCGTTACTTAGGGCCACAGAATTGTTACTCAGGGACACAGAATTGTTACTGAGGGCCACAGAACCGTTACTTAGGGCCACAGAATTGTTACTCAGGGACACAGAATTGTTACTGAGGGCCACAGAACCGTTACTTAGGGCCACAGAATTGTTACTCAGGGACAGACACAGAATTGTTACTGAGGGACACAGAATTGTTACTGAGGGCCACAGAAACGTTAATCAGGGACACAGAATTGTTACTGAGGGCCACAGAACCGTTACTTAGGGCCACATAAAAGTTAATCAGGGACACAGAATTGTTACTGAGGGCCACAGAACCGTTACTTAGGGCCACAGAATTGTTACTCAGGGACAGACACAGAATTGTTACTGAGGGACACAGAATTGTTACTGAGGGCCACAGAACCGTTACTTAGGGCCACAGAAACGTTAATCAGGGACACAGAATTGTTACTGAGGGCCACAGAACCGTTACTTAGGGCCACATAAACGTTAATCAGGGACACAGAATTGTTACTGAGGGCCACAGAACCGTTACTTAGGGCCACAGAATTGTTACTCACGGAAGACACAGAATTGTTTCTTGAGGGACACAGAATTGTTACTGAGGGCCACAGAACCGTTACTTAGGGCCACAGAAACGTTAATCAGGGACACAGAATTGTTACTGAGGGCCACAGAACCGTTACTTAGGGCCACGTAAACGTTAATCAGGGACAGACACAGAATTGTTACTGAGGGACACAGAATTGTTACTGAGGGACACAGAATTGTTACTGAGGGCCACAGAACCGTTACTTAGGGCCACAGAATTGTTACTTAGGGACACAGAATTGTTACTGAGGGCCACAGAACCGTTACTTAGGGCCACAGAAACGTTAATCAGGGACACAGAATTGTTACTGAGGGCCACAGAACCGTTACTTAGGGCCACATAAACGTTAATCAGGGACACAGAATTGTTACTGAGGGCCACAGAACCGTTACTTAGGGCCACAGAATTGTTACTCACGGAAGACACAGAATTGTTTCTTGAGGGACACAGAATTGTTACTGAGGGCCACAGAACCGTTACTTAGGGCCACAGAAACGTTAATCAGGGACAGACACAGAATTGTTACTGAGGGCCACAGAACCGTTACTTAGGGCCACGTAAACGTTAATCAGGGACAGACACAGAATTGTTACTGAGGGACAGACAGAATTGTTACTGAGGGACACAGAATTGTTACTGAGGGCCACAGAACCGTTACTTAGGGCCACAGAATTGTTACTTAGGGACACAGAATTGTTACTGAGGGCCACAGAACCGTTACTTAGGGCCACAGAATTGTTACTTAGGGACACAGAATTGTTACTGAGGGCCACAGAACCGTTACTTAGGGCCACAGATTTGTTACTTAGGGACACAGAATTGTTACTGAGGGCCACAGAACTGTTACTTAGGGCCACAGAATTGTTACTCGGACAGACACAGAATTGTTACTCAGGGACACAGAATTGTTACTGAGGGCCACAGAACCGTTACTTAGGGCCACAGAATTGTTACTCAGGGACACAGAATTGTTACTGAGGGCCACAGAACTGTTACTTAGGGCCACAGAAAGGTTACTCAGGGACACAGAATTTTTACTGAGGGCCACAGAACTGTTACTTAGGGCCACAGAATTGTTACTCGGACAGACACAGAATTGTTACTCAGGGACACAGAATTGTTACTGAGGACCACAGAACCGTTACTTAGGGCCACATAAACGTTAATCAGGGACACAGAATTGTTACTGAGGGCCACAGAACCGTTACTTAGGGCCACATAATTGTTACTCAGGGACAGACACAGAATTGTTACTGAGGGACACAGAATTGTTACTGAGGGCCACAGAACCGTTACTTAGGGCCACAGAATTGCTACTCAGGGACAGACACAGAATTGTTACTCAGGGACACAGAATTGTTACTCAGGGACACAGAATCGTTGAATTAAAGAGTATGTCAGACAACATGCAGAGGAGTGGCAGAGGAGGCAATGTTTTAGGAGCGAGCAGACGTGGCAGCAGAGGAAGGGGTCGAGGCAGCACTATTCGCACCCAGAGGCCAGTGCTCCCGGTGTCATCCAGCGGTCGTGTCTCCACCGACAACCCTGCCGTCGTTGATTGGTTGGCTCGGTCGTCTTCCTCTTCCCAGGTCACCTCTGACACCTACAGCCAACGGTCGGTGGGTACGTCAGACACAACCTATAGTTGGCATGGCCCGGGACCAAGCCCACTGAAATCACGTGTCCTCTACCTGCCCCTGTCCTTTGGTGTTCCCTCACCAAGCGAAGTATCGCATGCTGTGGGCTCAGCCCCACTGTACAGTGAGGAAGAGCTAACAGAGGGCGGTCAGGAACGGGGGGAGACATACGCCTTTTCAGCAGCCAGGCGAAGAAGTAGTGGCGAGGAGAGTGGCTCGGTAGCCGGTCTAGAGACAGGTCTGTCTCCTGACCCAGACGCAGCCGAGGGGGCTAGTAGTGAGGCGGAGACCCTACTTGATGATGAGGAGGTTGATCGCACTTGGCAGCCTCGTCGTCATCAGGCAATTTCTTCCGCATCATCAGGAGAAGAGGGTGGCAGCTTGGCAGCGAGCAAAACAGTCGGTGGGTTGCCCAGGAGGCAGCAGGGTCGCATCAGTGTCAGTGGAGCCAAACGGCCACGGAGTAGAGCACCAGCTCCACTGCAGCCTACCACCACGGCCAGTAGTGGTGCCGGTGTGCACGGAGGAAGCAGCAGTCAGCCAGTGAGGAGTATCGGGGGCAAAGTTTCCTACTCGGCGGTGTGGCAATTTTTTGTCAAGCCGCCCGAGGAAGTAAACGTAGCCGTATGTCGACTATGTGGCCAGAAAGTCAAGCGTGGCCAGGGGGCCCATGTTGGGACTACAGCGTTGCGGCAGCATATGCAGCGTCGCCATTTGGTGGCCTGGGAAAACCGTGATAAAGATACGGAGGTTCTGCCCGCCCCAGCCCCCGCTCCATCACCCGCTCCGTTACTTGCT
This sequence comes from Staurois parvus, assembly GCF_062004578.1. Classification (NCBI taxonomy): domain Eukaryota; kingdom Metazoa; phylum Chordata; class Amphibia; order Anura; family Ranidae; genus Staurois; species Staurois parvus. The sequence continues at coordinate 118,161 of NW_028319992.1, forward strand.
CCGTCACCTGACGTCAATCGCCCTCCATCAGCCAGTCAAGGCTCCAACACCTCTGCTGAGGGGAGTTGTCGCTCGTTGGCATCTTCCGCTCGTTCAGATGCTCCTTCTCCTGCTACTCCTCTTCACGGATTCCGTCAGCAGTCTTTCTTGGAATCCGTTTCCAAGAGACAACAGTTTGCGAGCACGCACCCGACGGTGCAAAAGCTGAACGTCCTCCTGTCCAAGTTGCTGGTGCTGCAGTCCCTCCCTTTCCAAGTGGTGGACTCAGCACCTTTCCGAGAAATGATGGCTTGTGCCGCGCCGCGGTGGAGAGTGCCAAGCCGTCATTTCTTCGCCAAAAAGGCAGTGCCAGCCCTGCATTCACATGTAGACGAGATGGTGGGCCAGTCTTTGAGCATGTCGGTCTCTGCCAAAGTGCACGGCAGCGCCGACGTGTGGAGCTGTAACTACGGTCAGGGACAGTACATGTCATTTACGGCCCACTGGGTGAACGTGGTGCCGTCACAGCCGCACCAGCAACTTGGACAGGTCACGCCGCTTTTGCCTCCACGTTTGCACGTCCTTGGTCCGGCAAAGATGTCCGCCTCTACCACCTCTTCTTCCGCCGTGTCCTCAGCCGCCACCCCCGTGCCAAGTCCCATTACCCGACCGGCATATCACATGTGCAGGGCGCAACGGTGTCACGCTGTGCTGCACCTGGTATGCCTTGGCGAACGTAGTCACACAGGGGAGGAACGTCTCAGTGTAATGAACAGAGAAATCGACAGATGGCTGTCTCCGCGCAAACTCAAAATCGGAACCATGTTGACCGACAACGGAAAGAACATGTTGTCTGCTCTGCGTCAAGGAAGGTTGTGCCATGCGCCATGCATGGCTCACGTGTTCAATCTGGTTGTCAAGCGGTTCCTAAAATCCACCATCCCACTGCAAGACATCCTTAAAATGTCACGTAAACTTTGCATGCATTTCAGCCATTCCTACACCGCAAAGCACACCCTCCTTGAGCTGCAGCGGCAGAACGGAATTGCACAGCATCGCCTGATCTGCGACGTTGCAACAAGGTGGAATTCAACCCTACACATGTTAGACCGCCTTTACGAGCAGCGAAAGGCCATCACCGATTTCCTGATGTTACAAGCGGATAAAGGTACTCCCCTGTGTAACTTTGATGTCAGCCATTGGCAGCTCATGCGTGACACCTGCCGCTTGCTCAGGCCCTTTGAGGAGGCCACGCTATTCGTGAGTCGGCAGGACTATGGGATGAACGACGTCATTCCTCTGTTGCACGTCCTGAAACAAATGCTGTTAACAATGGCTGGTCAGGGTGCGGTAGACGTGGCGCACAGATCTCAACGCCACATGACCCCTGTGGGGGCAGGACAGGAAGAAGAGGAGGAGGTAGAGGAGGACATTTGTGCTCAGGAATTATTGAGTGAAATGGGTGGTTTTTCCACTCAGCGGACAGGAGTGGAGGAGCAGGAGCATCTGGTAGAGGAGGAGGAGGAGGAGACAGAGGACCCAGACGCACCGTGGCAGTATGCTGTGGAGATGGAGGCAGGGAGTCCCTCGCATTCCTTGGCACAAATGGCCCATAGCATGCTCGGTTGCTTGCGTAGCGACAGCCGAATAATAACCATCAGACAGAGGGATGACTTTTGGCTGTCCACCTTGTTGGACCCTCGCTACCGTTCAAAAATGGTGGCCTTTTTCACACCTGCTGAGAGGGAGGCCAAAATAACGTACTATAAAAACCACCTATGTAGTCAGTTGGTCTCTGCCTTTGTGCGCCAACGTCCATCCTCAGACACTGTGGGCCCTGTGCGCTCGCGTTCCGCTGCCATGGCAGCAGGGGAGGGGTGGGGTGGTAGGAGCAGTGGCAGCTCCACCAGCAGCGGCTGCCTCAGTCTGCAGTCGATGATGAGTAGCTTTCTTCACCAGCGCAGTGAGGAAACTACTAACCAGCCGCAGCAGCAGCAGCAGCAGCATCAGGTGGACCTGGAGCAGGACCTCAAACAACAGGCTTGGGCCTACTTGGACAGCACCCTGCCAACCGAGGTAGACAATCCCCTTGACTACTGGGCAACGAAACTTGACCTTTGGCCCCAACTAGCTGAATTTGCCCTTGAAAGGCTGTCATGCCCGGCCAGTAGCGTGGCATCGGAGCGCGTGTTTAGTGCGGCAGGAGGTATTGCAACTCCGCGGAGGACACGACTGTCCACCCAAAGTGTGGAGAGACTCACGTTTGTGAAAATGAATCAGGCGTGGATTAGTCTGGATTTCAAACCACCAGTTCCTGACACAACTGACTAAATCCGCCATGAATCATGCCTCAAACATGTGCCACTTTCAGGTCTCCTCACACACTGCTGGTGTGTTCCATTTTTTGACATAGGGTGCTGGCAGATTACGGGCCTCCTATAGCTGCTGCCAGGCCCCTAATCTGCCATAGGCCTCTATATACCGCCTCCTCATGCTGCTGCCAAGTCCAGAGTCTGTCATGGGTCCCTGTACGGCCTCCCATTGCTGCTGTCTCCATCGCCACACTCTGCCATGTGCCACTTTCAGGTCTCCTCACACTGCTGGTGTGTTGAATTTTTTGACATAGGGTGCTGGCAGATTACGGGCCTCCTATAGCTGCTGCCAGGCCCCTAATCTGCCATAGGCCCCTATATACCGCCTCCTCATGCTGCTGCCAAGTCCAGAGTCTGTCACGGGTCCCTGTACGGCCTCCCATTGCTGCTGTCTCCATCGCCACACTCTGCCATGTGCCACTTTCAGGTCTCCTCACACACTGCTGGTGTGTTCAATTTTTTGACATAGGGTGCTGGCAGATTACGGGCCTCCTATAGCTGCTGCCAGGCCCCTAATCTGCCATAGGCCTCTATATACCGCCTCCTCATGCTGCTGCCAAGTCCAGAGTCTGTCATGGGTCCCTGTACGGCCTCCCATTGCTGCTGTCTCCATCGCCACACTCTGCCATGTGCCACTTTCAGGTCTCCTCACACTGCTGGTGTGTTGAATTTTTTGACATAGGGTGCTGGCAGATTACGGGCCTCCTATAGCTGCTGCCAGGCCCCTAATCTGCCATAGGCCCCTATATACCGCCTCCTCATGCTGCTGCCAGGTCCAGAGTCTCTCATGGGTCCCTGTACGGCCTCCCATTGCTGCTGTCTCCATCGCCACACTCTGCCATGTGCCACTTTCAGGTCTCCTCACACACTGCTGGTGTGTTGAATTTTTTGACATAGGGTGCTGGCAGATTACGGGCCTCCTATAGCTGCTGCCAGGCCCCTAATCTGCCATAGGCCCCTATATACCGCCTCCTCATGCTGCTGCCAAGTCCAGAGTCTGTCATGGGTCCCTGTACGGCCTCCCATTGCTGCTGTCTCCATCGCCACACTCTGCCATGTGCCACTTTCAGGTCTCCTCACACACTGCTGGTGTGTTGAATTTTTTGACATAGGGTGCTGGCAGATTACGGGCCTCCTATAGCTGCTGCCAGGCCCCTAATCTGCCATAGGCCTCTATATACCGCCTCCTCATGCTGCTGCCAAGTCCAGAGTCTGTCATGGGTCCCTGTACGGCCTCCCATTGCTGCTGTCTCCATCGCCACACTCTGCCATGTGCCACTTTCAGGTCTCCTCACACACTGCTGGTGTGTTCAATTTTTTGACATAGGGTGCTGGCAGATTACGGGCCTCCTATAGCTGCTGCCAGGCCCCTAATCTGCCATAGGCCTCTATATACCGCCTCCTCATGCTGCTGCCAAGTCCAGAGTCTGTCATGGGTCCCTGTACGGCCTCCCATTGCTGCTGTCTCCATCGCCACACTCTGCCATGTGCCACTTTCAGGTCTCCTCACACTGCTGGTGTGTTGAATTTTTTGACATAGGGTGCTGGCAGATTACGGGCCTCCTATAGCTGCTGCCAGGCCCCTAATCTGCCATGGGCCCCTATATACCGCCTCCTCATGCTGCTGCCAAGTCCAGAGTCTGTCATGGGTCCCTGTACGGCCTCCCATTGCTGCTGTCTCCATCGCCACACTCTGCCATGTGCCACTTTCAGGTCTCCTCACACTGCTGGTGTGTTGAATTTTTTGACATAGGGTGCTGGCAGATTACGGGCCTCCCATAGCTGCTGCCAGGCCCCTAATCTGCCATGGGCCCCTATACCGACTCCTCATGCTGTGACGTTGCAACAAGGTGGAATTCAACCCTACATATGTTAGACCGCCTTTACGAACAGCAAAAGGCCATCACAGATTTCCTGATGTTAAAAGCGGATAAAGGTACTCCCTGTGTAACTTAGATGTCAGCCATTGGCAGCTCATGCGTGACACCTGCGCTTGCTCAGGCCCTTTGAGGAGGCCACGCTATTCGTGAGTCGGCAGGACTATGGGATGAACGACGTCATTCCTCTGTTGCACGTCCTGGAACAAATGCTGTTAACAATGGCTGGTCAGGGTGCGGTAGACGTGGCGCACAGATCTCAACGCCACATGACCCCTGTGGGGGCAGGACAGGAAGAAGAGGAGGAGGTAGAGGAGGACATTTGTGCTCAGGAATTATTGAGTGAAATGGGTGGTTTTTCCACTCAGCGGACAGGAGTGGAGGAGCAGGAGCATCTGGTAGAGGAGGAGGAAGAGGAGACAGAGGACCCAGACGCACCGTGGCAGTATGCTGTGGAGATGGAGGCAGGGAGTCCCTCGCATTCCTTGGCACAAATGGCCCATAGCATGCTCGCTTGCTTGCGTAGCGACAGCCGAATAATAACCATCAGACAGAGGGATGACTTTTGGCTGTCCACCTTGTTGGACCCTCGCTACCGTTCAAAAATGGTGGCCTTTTTCACACCTGCTGAGAGGGAGGCCAAAATAACGTACTATAAAAACCACCTATGTAGTCAGCTGGTCTCTGCCTGTCTGCGCCAACGTCCATCCTCAGACACTGTGGGCCCTGTGCGCTCGCGTTCCGCTGCCATGGCAGCAGGGGAGGGGTGGGGTGGTAGGAGCAGTGGCAGCTCCACCAGCAGCGGCTGCCTCAGTCTGCAGTCGATGATGAGTAGCTTTCTTCACCAGCGCAGTGAGGAAACTACTAACCAGCCGCAGCAGCAGCAGCAGCAGCATCAGGTGGACCTGGAGCAGGACCTCAAACAACAGGCTTAGGCCTACTTGGACAGCACCCTGCCAACCGAGGTAGACAATCCCCTTGACTACTGGGCAACGAAACTTGACCTTTGGCCCAAACTAGCTGAATTTGCCCTTGAAAGGCTGTCATGCCCGGCCAGTAGCGTGGCATCGGAGCGCGTGTTTAGTGCGGCAGGAGGTATTGCAACTCCGCGGAGGACACGACTGTCCACCCAAAGTGTGGAGAGACTCACGTTTGTGAAAATGAATCAGGCGTGGATTAGTCTGGATTTCAAACCACCAGTTCCTGACACAACTGACTAAATCCGCCATGAATCATGCCCCAAACATGTGCCGCTTTCAGGTCTCCTCACACTGCTGGTGTGTTGAATTTTTTGTCATAGGGTGCTGGCAGATTACGGGCCTCCCATAGCTGCTGCCAGGCCCCTAATCTGCCATGGGCCCCTATACCGCCTCCTCATGCTGCTGCCAAGTCCAGAGTCTCTCATGGGTCCCTGTACGGCCTCCCATTGCTGCTGTCTCCATCGCCACACTCTGCCATGTGCCACTTTCAGGTCTCCTCACACTGCTGGTGTGTTCCATTTTTTGTCATAGGGTGCTGGCAGATTACGGGCCTCCCATAGCTGCTGCCAGGCCCCTAATCTGCCATGGGCCCCTATACCGCCTCCTCATGCTGCTGCCAGGTCCAGAGTCTCTCATGGGTCCCTGTACGGCCTCCCATTGCTGCTGTCTCCATCGCCACACTCTGCCATGTGCCACTTTCAGGTCTCCTCACACTGCTGGTGGGTTCCATTTTTTGTCATAGGGTGCTGGCAGATTACGGGCCTCCCATAGCTGCTGCCAGGCCCCTAATCTGCCATGGGCCCCCGTACCAACTCCTCATGCTGCTGCCAGGCCCGTAATCTGTCATGGGCCCCTGTTGTCGCTTGTTGGCATATTCCGCTCGTTCAGATGCTCCTTCTCCTGCTACTCCTCTTCACGGATTCCGTCAGCAGTCTTTCTTGGAATCCGTTTCCAAGAGACAACAGTTTGCGAGCACGCACCCGACGGTGCAGAAGCTGAACGTCCTCCTGTCCAAGTTGCTGCTGCCAGGCTCGTAATCTGTCATGCGCCCCTGTACCGCCTCCTCATGCTGCTGCCAGGTCCAGAGTGTGTCATGGGCCCCGTACCGACTCCTCATGCTGCTGCCAGGCCCGTAATCTGTCATGGGCCCCTGTACCGCCTCCCCATGCTGCTGCCAGGTCCAGAGTGTGTCATGGGTCCCTGTACGGCCTCCCATTGCTGCTGCCAGGCCCGTAATCTGCCATGGGCCCCCGTACCGACTCCTCATGCTGCTGCCAGGCCCGTAATCTGTCATGGGCCCCTGTACCGCCTCCTCATGTTGCTGCCAGGTCCAGAGTGTGTCATGGGTCCCTGTACGGCCTCCCATTGCTGCTGTCTCTATCGCCACACTCTGCCATGTGCCACTTTCAGGTCTCCTCACACTGCTGGTGGTTTCCATTTTTGTCATAGGGTGCTGTATGGCCTCCCATTGCTGCTGCCTCCACCGCCACACTGTGGCTCCACACTCTGGTTTTGGCCCCGTGACTGCCCAAATGAGTGAAGTGTGCGGTGATTCTAAGATCGACGGCACTCATCTGCATGTCATACTGACTGACAGTATTATTTCTCTTCCCCAGCAGACTCCAAGGGCATTTAAATTAAAGGTACAGTGTTCTGCACTAATATTAAGTCTCTCTGAAGCCTAGAAACACCCTTTTTTAAGTTAAATTCACAGCGAATATATTCGACTCGAATCAAAATTTTTCCACGAATTTGCCGAATCAGTCGAATCGAATTTTTGAATACTTCGCTCATCTCTAATGAGGACCACCAAAGATAACACACAGATATCCATAGATACCTCCAAGGATGACACACAGAGATCCATAGAGACCTCCAAGGATGAAGCACAGAGATCCATACACACCTCCAAGGATGACACACAGAGATCCATACACACCTCCAAGGATGACACACAGAGATCCATAGAGACCTCCAAGAATGGCACACAGAGATCCATAGAGACCTTAGGAGATAACACAGAAATCCATAGAGATACCTAGAGACCTCCAAGGATGACACATAGAGATCCATAGACACTTCCAAGGATGACACACAGAGATCCATAGATACCTTAAGAGATGATACACAGAAATCCATAGAGATACCTAGAAACCTCCAAAGATGACACACATACATCCATGAGGACCACCAAAGATAACACACAAATATCCATAGATACCTCCAAGGATGACACACAGAGATCCATAGAGACCTCCAAGGATGACACACAGAGATCCATACACACCTCCAAGGATGACACACAGAGATCCATACACACCTCCAAGGATGACACACAGAGATCCATAGAGACCTCTAAGGATGACACACATACATCCATGAGGACCACCAAAGATAACACACAAATATCCATAGATACCTCCAAGAATGACCCACAGAGATCCATAGAGACCTTAGGAGATAACACACAGAAATCCATAGAGATACCTAGAGACCTCCAAGGATGACACATAGAGATCCATAGACACTTCCAAGGATGACACACAGAGATCCATAGAGACCTTAAGAAGAGATGATACACAGAAATCCATAGAGATACCTAGAAACCTCCAAAGATGACACACATACATCCATGAGGACCACCAAAGATAACACACAGATATCCATAGATACCTCCAAGGATGACACACACAGATCAACAGAGGCCTCCAAGGATGGCAAGCAGAGATCCATAGAGACCTCAGGAGATGGCACCCAGAAATCCACAGAGACCTTCAAAGATGAGACATAGAGATCCACAGAGGCCTCCAAGGATGGCAGACAGAGATACATAGAGCAGTATGCATAAAAAGTAAGGCACTGGCCCTTTAAATAAATACACCACCTATTAAATAATCATCAAAAAACATAAATGTATAAACATACAGTATATATACAATATATATATGTGTGTGTGTGTATACATATATATGAAGTTTGTTATAGGATTGTATAATTTTTTTCCTCTTTTATCATTTGGACTAGATGGACTTTTGTTGTCTTTTTTTCAACCAGATTAACTATGTAACAATGGTGAAATTTAGGATGATATGGCAGAGTTTAGGATGCTATGGTGAGGTTTGGGTTGACATGGTGGGGTTGAGATGATACAACAGCATTTGGAATGATATGGTGAAGTTTGGGATGATATGGTGGAGTTTGGGTTGACATGGTGGCGTTGAGATGGTACCAGGGGCAGACTGACAATTCATGGGGTCCCCAGGTAATAGCGGATCATGGGGCCCCTGTGTCCTTGCCTACACTCAAACCACACCCAAAAAAGCCTAAGAAAGGTACCAGGGGCATCTCATGGGGCCCCTTACTGACCCCGGGCCCTCAGGCAGTGCCTGAGTTTACAAATGGTCAGTCCACCCCTGGATGATACAATGGCATTTGGAATGATATGGTGTAGTTTGGGTTGATAAGGTGGACTTTGAGTTGACATGGTGGCGTTGAGATGATACAATGGCATTTGGAATGATATGGTGGAGTTTGTGATGATATATTAGGGTTTGGGATGATATGGTGGCATTTGGAATAATAAAATAATATTTGGGATGATACAGAGGCATTTGGAATGATGTGGTGAAGTCTGGGATGATACAGTGGGGTTTGGATGATATGATGGAGTTTGGGATGACATGGTATAGTTTGGAAGATTTGGTGGAATTTGGGATGACACGGTGGGGTTTGGGATGATATGGTGACGTTTGTGATTATATGGTGGCATTTGGAAAGATATGGGGAAGTCTGGGATAATATGGTGGAGTGTGCGTGATATGATGGAGTTTAGGATGATATTGCAGCATTTAGGATAAAATGGTGACCTTCTGCATGATATGATGTACTTTGGGATGATATGGTGAAGTTTGGGTTGCCATGGTGGGGTTGAGATGATACAATGGCATTTGGAATGATATGGGGAAGATTGAAATGATACAGTGGGGTTTGGGATGACATGGTGAAGTTTGAGATGACTTGGTTGCATTTGAAAACATATAGTGAAATTTGAGTTGAAATGGTGAAGTATGGACTGATATGGTGAAGTTTGGGATGATATGGTGGGGTTGGGATTATACAGTGACATTTGGAATGATATGGTAAAGTTTGAGTTGATATGGTGACGTTTGAGTTGATATGGTGAAGTTTGAGTTGATATGGTGAAGTCTGAGTTGATATGGTGAAGTTTGAGTTGATATGGTGAAGTTTGAGTTGATATGGTGAAGTCTGAGTTGATATGGTGAAGTTTGAGTTGATATGGTGAAGTTTGAGTTGATATGGTGAAGTTTGAGTTGATATGGTGAAGTTTGAGTTGGTATGGTGACATTTGAGTTGATATGGTGATGTTTGAGTTGATATGGTGACATTTGAGTTGATATGGTGACATTTGAGTTGATATGGTGAAGTCTGAGTTGATATGGTGAAGTTTGAATTGATATGATGACGTTTGAGTTGATATGGTGAAGTTTGAGTTGAATTGGTGAAGTTTGAGTTGATATGGTGAAGTTTGAGTTGATATGCTGACGTTTGAGTTGATATGGTGAAGTTTGAGTTGATATGGTGAAGTCTGAGTTGATATGGTAAAGTTTGAGTTGATATGGTGAAGTTTGAATTGATATGGTGAAGTTTGAGTTGATATGATGATGTTTGAGTTGATATGGTGAAGTTTGAGTTGATATGGTGACGTTTGAGTTGATATGGTGAAGTTTGAGTTGATATGGAGAAGCATGAGTTGATATGGTGAAGTTTGAGTTGATATGGTGACGTTTGAGTTGATATGGTGACGTTTGAGTTGATATGGTAAAAGTTGAGTTGATATGGTGAAGTCTGAGTTGATATGGTGAAGTCTGAGTTGATATGGTGAAGTTTGAGTTGATATGGTGACGTTTGAGTTGATATGGTGACGTTTGAGTTGATATGGTAAAAGTTGAGTTGATATGGTGAAGTTTGAGTTGATATGGTGAAGTTTGAGTTGATATGGTGAAGTTTAAATTGATATGGTGAAGCCTGAGTTGATATGGTGACGTTTGAGTTGATTTGGTGACGTTTGAGTTGATATGTTGAAGTTTGAGTTGATTTGGTGACGTTTGAGTTGATATGGTGAAGTTTGGGTTGATATGGTGAAGCTTGAGTTGATATGGTGACGTTTGAGTTGATATGGTAAAGGTTGAGTTGATGTGGTGACATTTGAGTTGATATGGTGAAGTTTGAGTTGATATGGTGACGTTTGAGTTGATATGGTGAAGTTTGAGATGATATGGTGACGTTTGAGTTGATATGGAGAAGTTTGAGTTGATATGGTGAAGTTTGAGTTGATATGGTGACGTTTGAGTTGATATGGTGAAGTTTGAGTTGATATGGTGAAGTTTGAGTTGATATGGTGAAGTTTGAGATGATATGGTGAAGTTTGAGTTGATATGGAGAAGTTTGAGTTGATATGGTGAAGTCTGAGTTGATATGGTGACGTTTGAGTTGATATGGTGAAGTTTGAGTTGATATGGTGACGTTTGAGTTGATATGGTGAAGTTTGGGTTGATATGGTGAAGTTTGGGTTGATATGGTGACGTTTGAGTTGATATGGTGAAGTTTGAGTTGATATGGTGAAGTTTGGGTTGATATGGTGAAGTTTGAGTTGATATGTTGAAGTCTGAGTTGATATGGTGACGTTTGGGTTGATATGGTGAAGTCTGAGTTGATATGGTGAAGTCTGAGTTGATATGGTGACGTTTGGGTTGATATGGTGACGCTTGAGTTGATATGGTGAAGTCTGAGTTGATATGGTGAAGTTTGAGTTGATATGGTGAAGTTTGAGTTGATATGGTGAAGTCTGAGTTGATATGGTGAAGTTTGAGTTGATATGGTGAAGTTTGAGTTGATATGGTGAAGTTTGAGTTGATATGGTGACATTTGAGTTGATATGGTGATGTTTGAGTTGATATGGTGAAGTCTGAGTTGATATGGTGAAGTTTGAATTGATATGATGACGTTTGAGTTGATATGGTGAAGTTTGAGTTGAATTGGTGAAGTTTGAGTTGATATGGTGAAGTTTGAGTTGATATGCTGACGTTTGAGTTGATATGGTGAAGTCTAAGTTGATATGGTAAAGTTTGAGTTGATATGGTGAAGTTTGAATTGATATGGTGAAGTTTGAGTTGATATGATGATGTTTGAGTTGATATGGTGAAGTTTGAGTTGATATGGTGACGTTTGAGTTGATATGGTGAAGTTTGAGTTGATATGGAGAAGCATGAGTTGATATGGTGAAGTTTGAGTTGATATGGTGACGTTTGAGTTGATATGGTAAAAGTTGAGTTGATATGGTGAAGTCTGAGTTGATATGGTGAAGTCTGAGTTGATATGGTGAAGTTTGAGTTGATATGGTGACGATTGAGTTGATATGGTGACGTTTGAGTTGATATGGTAAAAGTTGAGTTGATATGGTGAAGTTTGAGTTGATATGGTGAAGTTTGAGTTGATATGGTGAAGTTTAAATTGATATGGTGAAGCCTGAGTTGATATGGTGAAGTTTGAGTTGATTTGGTGACGTTTGAGTTGATATGTTGAAGTTTGAGTTGATTTGGTGACGTTTGAGTTGATATGGTGAAGTTTGGGTTGATATGGTGAAGTTTGAGTTGATATGGTGACGTTTGAGTTGATATGGTAAAGGTTGAGTTGATATGGTGACGTTTGAGTTGATATGGTGACGTTTGAGTTGATATGGTGAAGTTTGAGATGATATGGTGACGTTTGAGTTGATATGGGGAAGTTTGAGTTGATATGGTGACGTTTGAGTTGATATGGTGAAGTTTGAGTTGATATGGTGAAGTTTGAGTTGATATGGTGACGTTTGAGTTGATATGGTGAAGTTTGAGTTGATATGGTGAAGTTTGAGTTGATATGGTGACGTTTGAGTTGATATGGTGAAGTTTGAGTTGATATGGAGAAGTTTGAGTTGATATGGTGAAGTCTGAGTTGATATGGTGACGTTTGAGTTGATATGGTGAAGTTTGAGTTGATATGGTGACGTTTGAGTTGATATGGTGACGTTTGAGTTGATATGGTAAAAGTTGAGTTGATATGGTGAAGTTTGAGTTGATATGGTGAAGTTTAAATTGATATGGGGAAGCCTGAGTTGATATGGTGACGTTTGAGTTGATTTGGTGACGTTTGAGTTGATATGTTGAAGTTTGAGTTGATTTGGTGACGTTTGAGTTGATATGGTAAAGGTTGAGTTGATGTGGTGACATTTGAGTTGATATGGTGAAGTTTGAGTTGATATGGTGATGTTTGAGTTGATATGGTAAAGTTTGAGTTGATATGGTGATGTTTCAGTTGATATGGTAAAGTTTGAGTTGATATGGGGAAGTTTGAGTTGATATGGTGAAGTTTGAGTTGATATGGTGACGTTTGAATTGATATGGTGAAGTTTGAGTTGATATGCTGAAGTTTGAGTTGATATGGTGACGTTTGAGTTGATATGGTGAAGTTTGGGTTGATATGGTGAAGTTTGGGTTGATATGGTGAAGTGTGGGTTGATATGTTGACGTTTGGGTTGATATGGTGAAGTCTGAGTTGATATGGTGAAGTTTGCGTTGATATGGTGACGTTTGGGTTGATATGGTGAAGTCTGAGTTGATATGGTGAAGTCTGAGTTGATATGGTGACGTTTGAGTTGATATGGTGAAGTCTGAGTTGATATGGTGAAGTTTGAGTTGATATGGTGAAGTTTGAGTTGATATGGTGAAGTCTGAGTTGATATGGTGAAGTTTGAGTTGATATGGTGAAGTTTGAGTTGATATGGTGACGTTTGAGTTGATATGGTGAAGTTTGAGTTGATATGGTGAAGTTTGAGTTGATATGGTGAAGTTTGGGTTGATATGGTGAAGTTTGGGTTGATATGGTGACGTTTGGGTTGATATGGTGACGTTTGAGTTGATATGGTGAAGTTTGAGTTGATATGGTGAAGTTTGAGTTGATATGGTGAAGTTTGGGTTGATATGGTGAAGTCTGAGTTGATATGGTGAAGTTTGAGTTGATATGGTGAAGTTTGAGTTGATATGGTGAAGTTTGGGTTGATATGGTGAAGTTTGAGTTGATATGGTGAAGTTTGGGTTGATATGGTGAAGTTTGGGTTGATATGGTGACGTTTGAGTTGATATGGTGAAGTTTGAGTTGATATGGTGAAGTTTGGGTTGATATGGTGAAGTTTGAGTTGATATGGTGAAGTCTGAGTTGATATGGTGACGTTTGGGTTGATATGGTGAAGTCTGAATTGATATGGTGACGTTTGAGTTGATATGGTGAAGTTTGAGTTGATATGGTGAAGTGTGGGTTGATATGGTGAAGTTTGGGTTGATATGGTGAAGTTTGGGTTGATATGGTGACGTTTGGGTTGATATGGTGACGTTTGGGTTGATATGGTGAAGTTTGAGTTGATATGGTGACGTTTGGGTTGATATGGTGACGTTTGGGTTGATATGGTGAAGTTTGGGTTGATATGGTGACGTTTGGGTTGATATGGTGACGTTTGGGTTGATATGGTGAAGTTTGAGTTGATATGGTGACGTTTGGGTTGATATGGTGACGTTTGGGTTGATATGGTGACGTTTGGGTTGATATGGTGACGTTTGGGATGAGTACATCTGTTTTGGTTCAGTTCACATTGGGTTGGGTTGATTTCTCGGGATTGTTCTCTTCCAATAACATTTGTATTTTGCGACCCATAATGCATCTGGTCCTCTTTGAATCATAAATTGAAGATTTGCACGTTTGGTAGAATAGCAGGATTATTGTTCTGCATTCAGTGAAATGAGCGCAGGGGGTGGATTCAGGGCAGATTAATCTGGCTGTGTTTTTATTTATATAGATAGGATGCGAGTCGCCATCAATACGTGGCGGCGGAGGGCGCTCGATGTGGGTGGTGAGAGGTTTAATCCGCAGTGCCGAGAGCTCGGCTGTTTTGACACCGGCTTTTGATAAGCAGCTAATAATGATGCTCATTTGTTGCGGGTTATCAGTGCCGGAGCCGGTGGCTTTTCCTGGGAAGATGTCACCGTGTCCCCCTTCCGCGCGGTCACGTCTGTTTGGCTCAGCGTTAAATCTTGCAGCAGCTGCTGTCAGCTGGGGAGCCCAATCCGTTTTTTGTTTATGAGCCAAGTCGGTGAATCACCGCTTGTGAGTCAGAGCCAAAAATTTGTCGTTTAACTCCCTCTGCACACAGACATGTAACGGTCCCCCAGGACCAGGACACAGAAAGGGCCCAGAATATATCACCCCGCACACTGCCCTATATATAATAGATGGAGGGCAGAAGGTTATCCCTGGACCCCCCCCCCCCCAGACACATCCACACTTACTCAGGACTTCGTACTTTAAAACCTAAAGAAGAATTCCAGGTATAGATATCATTAGATACATTGTGTCATCCAATGTAGTGATGTATATACAGTAAACATAATAATGTGCAGCGCATTGTATCCATACAGACAAGAAACAGCAACACACTAAAGGAACGTCTATCAATGCAGAAGTGTGTGAGGTCACATGGAGGGGCTCCGACTTCAATGTCACATTCACTGACTGTGTGAACTTTGTGTGAAAACATTCATTGCGTGGACTTATATATTGATTCACATTCGGTGATTGTTTCCTGTTTATTGGCTGTATTTTGTATGCCCCTAGAAGCTGAAAATCACTGACGTAGCCACCCCTACTACACTGCTACTACACCACTACTACACTGCTACCACACCACTACTACACTGCTAATACACTCCTACTACACTGCTACTACACCACTACTACACTGCTACTACACCACTACTACACTGCTAATACACCCCTACTACACCACTACTACACCACTACTACACCACTACTACACCACTACTACACCACTACTACACTGCTACTACACCACTACTACACTGCTACTACACCACTACTACACTGCTACTACACCCCTACTACACTGCTACTACACCACTACTACACTGCTAATACACCCCTACTACACCACTACTACACCACTACTACACTGCTACTACACCACTACTACACTGCTACTACACCACTACTACACTGCTAATACACCCCTACTACACCACTACTACACCACTACTACACTGCTACTACACCACTACTACACTGCTACCACACCACTACTACACTGCTAATACACTCCTACTACACTGCTACTACATTGCTAATACACTCCTACTACACTGCTAATACACCCCTACTACACTGCTACTACACCACTACTACACTGCTAATACACTCCTACTACACTGCTAATACACTCCTACTACACTGCTAATACACCACTACTACACTGCTAATACACCACTACTACACCACTACTACACTGCTACTACACCACTACTACACTGCTAATACACTCCTACTACACTGCTAATACACTCCTACTACACTGCTACTACACCACTACTACACTGCTACTACACCACTACTACACTGCTACTACACCACTACTACACTGCTAATACACTCCTACTACACTGCTACTACATTGCTAATACACTCCTACTACACTGCTAATACACCCCTACTACACTGCTAATACACCCCTACTACACTGCTACTGCACTGCTACTACACCACTACTACACTGCTAATACACTTCTACTACACTGCTACTACACCACTACTACACAACTACTACACCCCTACTACACTGCTACTACACCCCTACTACACTGCTAATACACCCCTACTACACTGCTACTGCACTGCTACTACACCACTACTACACTGCTAATACACTTCTACTACACTGCTACTACACCACTACTACACAACTACTACACCCCTACTACACTTCTACTACACCACTACTACACTGCTAATACACCCCTACTACACTGCTACTACACCACTAATACACTGCTAATACACCCCTACTACACTGCTAATACACTCCTACTACACTGCTAATACACTTCTACTACACCACTACTACACTGCTAATACACTTCTACTACACCACTACTACACTGCCCCTACACTCCTACTACACTGCTACTACACCACTACTACACTGCTAATACACTTCTACTACACCACTATTACACTGCTACTACACCACTACTACACTGCTACTACACCACTACTACACTGCTAATACACTCCTACTACACTGCTAATACACCATTACTACTCCGCTAATACACCCCTACTACACTGCTAATACACCACTACTACACTGCTAATACACCACTACTACACTGCTACTACACCACTACTACACTGATAATACCCCCCTACTACACTGCTACTACACCACTACTACACTGCTAATACACCCCTACTACACTGCCCCTACACTACTACTACTCCAATAAAACACCCATACTTCACTGCTAATACACTACTACTACACTGCCCCTACACCACTACAACACCCCTACTACACTGCTACAACACTCCTACTGCACTGCCCCTACACCACTACTACACCGATAATACACTACTGCTACTCCGCTAAAACACCCCTACTACACTGCTACTACACTCCTACTACATTGCTAAAACACCCCTAATACACTGCTACAACACTCCTACTACACTTCCCCTACACCACTACTACACCACTACAACACCCCTACTACACTGCTAATACACTCCTACTACACTACTACAACACCCCTACTACACTGCTAATACACTCCTACTACACTGCCCCTACACCACTACATCACCCCTACAACACTGCTACAATACTCCAACTACGCTTCCACCACACCACTGCTACAACACTCCTACTACACTGCTGCTACACCATTACTACACTGCTACTACACCCCTACTACACTGCTAATACACACCTACTACACTGCTACTACACTGCTACAAAACTCCTACTACACTGCTGCTACACCATTACTACACTGCTACTACACCACTACTACACTGCTACAAAACCCCTACTACACTTCCACCACACCACTGCTACACTACCCCTATTACACTGGTACGACACCCATACTGCACTGCTACTACACCATTACTACACCCCTACTACACTGCTATTACACCATTACTACTCCCCTACTACACATCTACAACACCCCTACTACACTACACCTTCTACACTGCTACTACACCACTTTTTTTCAATGAATGCAAAGCATTCTTTGGATGTGCTGGAGAGTGTGACGTCACCACCCCCTCCTCTCCTCCTCCAATCAGAAAATGCAAAGCTTTATCTAAATGGCGTCCAAGAAGAGCAGCCGACCTCCTGTACTCAGAATGCATGAGGCCAGCCATTCAGCATGGGACCTAAAAACAAGTGGAGATCTCTGTAGTAGTGTTGTAGTAGCAGTGTAGTAGTGTTGTAGTAGCAGTGTAGTAGGGGGGTATTATCAGTGTAGTAGTGGTGTAGTAGCAGTGTAGTAGTGTATAATTTCTACATAGCTGGTCCAAGCTGCAACAAAGTAACTGTGAAAATACACCATAGCTGGAATTCTTGTTTAATCTGTACAATAGCCAGTGAGAACCCAGCTTGTGTTGGTGTGACCGCAGACTATCATCCAGCACATGGGGACAGACGCATCATCTACAGTGAAGGAAATGTGTATTTGCTCCCCTGCTGATGCTGAATGTTCGCCCCTCACACAGAAATGATCGGTCTAACAATGGAATGTTCGCCCCTCACACAGAAATGATCGGTCTAACAATGGAATGTTCGCTGTAACACTGAGAGACAGAATACAACAACAAATTCAGCAGAAATGCGTCTAACAAATGATGACTGATCTGCATGTTCATGAGGGAAAGAAGGATTTGATCCCCTTCACAAAACATGACTTAGTACTTGGTGGCCAATCCCTTGTTGGCAATCACAGAGGTCAGACATTTCCTGGAGTTGGCCCCCAGGTTCGCACACATCTCAGGAGGGATTTTGGCCCACTCCTCTTGGCAGATCCTCTCCAAGTCATTAAGGTTTGGTGGTTGACGTTTGGCAACTCGAACTTTCAGCTCCCCTACAGATTGTCAATTGGTAGAAGGTCTGGAGACTGGCTAGGGCACTCCAGGACCTTAATGTGCTTCTTCTTGAGCCGCTCCTTTGTTGCCTTGGCCGTGTGTTTTGGGTCATTGTCATACTGGAGCACCCATCCACAACCCATTTTCAATGCCCTGGCTGAGGGAAGAAGGTTCTCACCCAAGATTTGAGGGTACATTACCCCGTCCATCGCTCCTTTGATGCAGTGCAGTTGTCCTGTCCCCTTAGCAGAAAAACACCCCCAAAGCAGAATGTTTCCACCACCATGTTTCACAGTTGGGATGGTGTTCTTGGGGTCATAGGCAGCATTCCTCCTCCTCCAAACACGGCGAGTTGAGTTGATGCCAAAGAGCTGGATTTTGGTCTCCTCTGACCACAACACTTCCCACCAGTCCTCCTCTGCATCATTCAGATGTTCAGTGGCAGACTTCAGACGGACCTGGACATGTGCTTTCTTGAGCAGAGGG
This sequence comes from Staurois parvus, assembly GCF_062004578.1. NCBI lineage: Eukaryota > Metazoa > Chordata > Amphibia > Anura > Ranidae > Staurois > Staurois parvus. The sequence goes on from NW_028319992.1 coordinate 136,899, forward strand.
ACCGTGCGGGCACTGCAGGATTTCAGTCCTTGTCGGCGTAGTGTGTTACCAATTGTTTTCTTGGTGACTGTGGTCCCAGCTGCCTGGAGATCATTGACAAGATCCTCACGTGTAGTTCTGGGATGATTCCTCACTGTTCTCATGATCATTGACACTCCACGAGGTGAGATCTTGCATGGTGCACCAGACCTAGGGAGACTGACACTTGTTTTGTGTTTCTTCCATTTGTGAATGATTGCACCAACTGTTGTCACCTTCTCACCAAGCTGCTTGGCCATAGTTTGGTAGCCCAGTCCAGCCTTGTGTAGGTCTACCATCTTGTCCCTGACCTCCTTGGACAGCTCTTTGGTCTTTGCCATGGTGGAGAGTTTGGAATCTGATGGTTTGATGGCTCCTGTGGACAGGTGTCTTTTATACAGGTAACAAAATGAGATTAGCAGCACTCCTTTTAAGAGACTGCTTCTAATCTCAGCTTGTTACCTGTATGAGAGACACCTGGGAGCCAGAAATCCTGCTGAATGATAGGGGATCAAATCCTTATTTCCCTCATGAACATGCAGATCAGTCATCATTTGTTAGACGCATTTCTGCTGAATTTGTTTTCGTATTCTGTCTCTTATTGTTACACCGAACATTCCATTGTTAGACCGATCATTTCTGTGTGAGGGGCGAACATTCCATTGTTAGACCGATCATTTCTGTGTGAGGGGCGAACATTCCATTGTTAGACCGATCATTTCTGTGTGAGGGGCGAACATTCCATTGTTAGACCGATCATTTCTGTGTGAGGGGCGAACATTCCATTGTTAGACCGATCATTTCTGTGTGAGGGGCGAACATTCCATTGTTAGACCGATCATTTCTGTGTGAGGGGCGAACATTCACCATCAGCAGGGGAGCAAATATGCATTTCCTTCACTGTATGACAAAACCACTTCCACAGGTTGCTCCCATGCAGGGGCGGACTGACAACTCATGGGGCCTCCGGGCAATAGGGGATCATGGGGCCCCTGTGTCCTTGCCCAAACTCAAAAAAGCCTATGAAAAAGGTACCAGGGGCATCTCGTGGGGCCCCCTACTGACCCCGGGCCCTCGGGCAGTGCCCAACTTTCCAAATGGTCAGTCCGCCCCTTCTCCCATGTACACGGTGTGGTAATCCTGGACGTTGTGAGGCCTTCTGCTAAGTACAATAGAGGGGCTCGTTCAGCAAAAAGAGAACAGTAGAGCTGGTGCCCAGCCATGAATGAGACACATCCCAGCATCCCAATCAGACATCACTGACCCACCATATAAAGATACAGAATCAAAAGGGACCAAATGTCTGATTAGAACGTCTTCATAGCCGGGGGAGTGATTAGCCGAAGCTTGGTTCAAGGCTCTGGATCTTCATTCACAATCCTGTGCATTCAAAGCCAAGACTTCAAGTCTTGAAGACATTGGAAACCTATAACTCCCATTGGGCACCAAGTCTGGGAAACATGAAAGGCCCACCTCTAGGGAGGGTCCTTCTGAGCTGCGCTAGGCACCTAAGACAGGGTCGCTCTCCTACTTCACACACAGGGGTACCCGTTTTCACCAATGTCCTTGGACAAGGTTGCCGTCAGGGAATAATCGACCTTAAGGGGGGGCCGATACTTTTTGAGATAATGTACACCATGTACATTTGCACAACTGTTTTCCAGTTAACTCTCGGGTCCCTGTGGAAATGTACATCTTTCCACTGTAGATGGCAGTTGGGTGGACCATGCCGAACACTGACCCCAGCCACCTGTCCAGCATTTCCCACTACCAGTCCCGGTAGCAGCATGGAACCCCGCCGAGCACAACGTGCCCTTGACTTTAACTCTTGGACTTCCATACCTCTGTACAGGATGGGGACCTCTGCAGTGCGATTCCGTTCCGGTTGCTGTGGGAGATGGAATGCATCGTAGGGAGTGCCAACATGTCCCTTGAGGCTAGAGGCAATTCCACCTATAACAGGTACACTCTTCCAACAGGCTGCTCACTAACTGTACTTCCGTTGCTCATGGCAACCACAAAGTGACTCTTTAGCATGTTTGCTCTTCATCCCCCATGTGCTAGTGACCCAAGCTGTAGGCCTGGCGTAAAGTTGTGCCGGTTACTTGCATTACACCAGTTTGAGTAATTTCAGAACAGGCAGGTGGCAACGTTTCAAAAACTTTACGTAAATAAATTTCAGAGCATAATACAGTCCAAGGAGCACAGAGTTCACAGAACAACAAAGACTTTCCAAAATACTTTTAACAACAGTTATTATTCCTAATTCCCTAGTCCCTAAACCTAATCAGGCTATGTGCTGCCCCGGCATACCTGCAAAGGTGAGTCCATGTAGTTTCAGCATCCAACAGAGGCATGCTCCAGGGGTGAACCTCAAGTCTTGAGGGCTTTATGATTCGAAGGCCGCGGCTGTGTGATTCTTATACCTTCCCCAGGTGTAGCTCTTCTTGAGGTTCTGGGGAGATGGCCAACACAGAGGATGCGGACTATACCAGGCACTATGCAACAGTAGCGACAGACCTCTGGACCCGGCCCACTGTCCTCTTTTATATCCACATGTGCAGTGGGTAGGACCTAAGGATCCTGCCAAAAACCAAGGAACCAGGAAGAACATGAACCCCTATCCTCCCGTCCAGGACAGCACCTAACTTACTACCTTCAACTTGCCTACATGTAGGTAGTAATATGACTCCAAATCCTTACTGATGTAAATTTGAAAGCGTAGGGGGTTATTTACTAACACTGGTGCAACTCTGCATAGAAACCAATCAGCTTCCAGGTTTTATTGTCAAAGCTTAATTGAACAAGCTGAAGTTAGAAGCTGATTGGCTCCCAGATTCTAAGTGCCTCAGTGTTAGAACATCAACCCCATTGCGTTCACAGAGGTCTTCTACAAATGATCCTACAGAGCACTGTCTAGAATACAGGTGTCAAACTGGCGGTCCTCCAGCTGTTGCCAAACTACAAGTCCCATGAGGCATTGCAAGATTGACAGTTACAAGCATGACTCCCAAAGGCAGAGGCATGGTGGGACTTGTAGTTTCACAACAGCTGGAGGGCCGCCAGTTTGACACCCCTGGTGTAGAGAATCGATAGCCAAGGCCACAAATCATACTTTCAGATTCATATGGCATGGCCAGATTTGGTTGTGGAATTGGTTTTATTTTTCCAGAAGTCGCTCTCATCCTGCATCCGGTATTCTTTGTGGTCAGCAGGCTCGGATGGCAGTTAGCTAAGGGGATATTTTGCTCTGGGGCTTATTCTCCTTTATGGATGGGCTCAGGACATGCTTACAATGGTTCCTTTTCAGATGACTCAGGAAAGTTACCAGTTTATAGTCATCTAAGAGGTTTTATTTACCAGTTAACAGATTGGGGGTCCTAACGCCGGCTTACAGGGCCTGAACTCACTGGCTGTTGGTGTAGGTAGTGTTCCATTGGCCTTCAGATCAGTTATTCTCAGTTGATCTGTACCTTGTCATTTGGTAATATCCACATATTCTTTCTTTTGGAGGTGTATTTTTTTTTGAACATTCTTTATTTAAACAGCTTTTTCACATTACAAACATAGAAGAATAAGGCAAGTAGGTGGATGCCGCCATACAAGACAACGAACCAGATTCAGTCCAGATGCATAAAAAATCAAATTGCCATCCCTAAAAACAGCATAATATAATACAACTGGGTCGAAGTTCAATACAAACAGACCCGACTGTTATCCATAAGCAAACACCAACAGCATCCACGATAAAAAGAAAGAAGAAGAAAAAGAAAAGGGAAAGAAGGGAGAAGGAAGAAAAAAAGAAAAAAAAAGGGGGGGGTATACAACACAGAAAGGAAGAAAAAATTAAGCCACAGCAAAGGGGCAAAAAGAGAATGACGAAGGGACTTCAAGCCATCGAGCGCAGCAAGGAATCATATTCACTTGAACAGGTAAAGAGAGACCAGTGGATCCATCTCTGGCAAAACTGGGCCTCCTGACCCCGAACCGCCGCCATAATATTTTCCATTGAGCGTATGTCCTCCACCCTAGATAACCGCATAGAAATACAGGGGGGAGCCTCAGGAGTTGTATTTTTATTGTCTATTTCTGCATTCACTTTTTACGCGCACAGGGATTTTCTAAATAATGAAGCCTATTCAAACGCATAGGTGTGCCAGTGTGATTGAGGTCTACCAGGGCACTCATCGCCGAGAAAAACCACGGAGCAGCCGCGCACCAGAAGCACTAAACACTAAAGACATAAAGAGGTTGCAGATTGGTGGCACAGGGGCTTACTAATGATACAAATAAGAGAAGTTAGGTCTATGGAACTGTTAGCAGGAGGAGATACACAAGGAAATGTAGCCAAACACACTGCAATCCTCAGTATAGTACTGTACATCACATACAGTACCTTGGTTGGAAGCATTGCTGATGAGAGTGCTTCCCTTCCCTGGCTCTGGTCCGAGCACCCCTGAATGTGGTAACCGGGGTACAAGGTTCAAAGTAGCACGGGTGGCGGTAGCTTGGTAGCAGGTGACTTCCCGGGTCAAAGCCGTAGTCCAGGTGAGCCAGGGTCATACACGGTGAAGCAAAAGCGAGGTCAGGTAGCAGGCTGAGGTCAGTACCAGGGAAGCAGGCAAAGAATAGTCAGAGGCAATGACAAAATAGTGGGTCTAACGCTATGATACAATAAAAGTATGTCGTAAAATCTACATAGATTTATTGTCCATGAATCAAAAGTTCAATAAGAATAAACTTTCAAAAGGTAAAAACCAGCAGCAGATGAACTTGTGACAATCCTATAATAGTAAGAGTGCGCACTCACCGGAAGCGCCTTGGGAATGCGCATACAGTGGGGCAAAAAAGTATTTAGTCCCCACCAATTGTGCAAGTTCTCCCACTTACAAAGATGAGAGAGGCCTGTAATTGGCATCATAGGTAGACCTCAACTATGAGAGACAAAATGAGAAAAAAAAATCTAGACAATCACATTGGCTGATCTGGAAAGAATTTATTTGCAAATTATGGTGGAAAATAAGTATTTGGTGAATATGAAAAGTTCATGTCAATACTTTGTTATATATCCTTTGTTGGCAATGACAGAGGTCAGACGTTTCCTGGAAGTCTTCACAAGGTTGGCACACACTGTTGCTGGTATGTTGGCCCATCCTCCATGCAGATCTCCTCTAGAGCAGTGATGTTTTGGGGCTGTCGCTGGGCAACACGGACTTTCAACTCCTTCCAAAGGTTTTCTATGGGATTGAGATCTGGAGACTAGCTAGGCCACTCCAGGACCTTGAAATGCTTCTTACGAAGCCACTCCTTCGTTGCCCGGGCGGTATGTTTGGGATCATTGTCATGTTGGAAGACCCAGCCACGTTTTATCTTCAATGCCCTTGCTGATGGAAGGAGGTTTGCACTCAAAATCTCACGATACATGGCCCCATTCATTCTGTCCTGTACATGGATCTGTCGTCCATGTCCGGGCCCGTCTGAAGTTTGCTAGAGAGCATTTGGATGATCCAGAAGAGGATTGGGAGAATGTCATATGGTCAGATGAAACCAAAATAGAACTGTTTGGTAGAAACACAACTCGCCGTGTTTGGAGGAGAGAGAATGCTGAGTTGCATCCAAAGAACACCATACCTACTGTGAAGCATGGGGGTGGCAACATCATGCTTTGGGGCTGTTTCTCCGCAAAGGGGACCAGGACGACTGATCCATGTACAGGACAGAATGAATGGGGCCATGTATCCTGAGATTTTGAGTGCAAACCTCCTTCCATCAACAAGGGCATTGAAGATAAAACGTGTCTGGGTCTTCCAACATGACAATGATCCCAAACATACCGCCCGGGCAACGAAGGAGTGGCTTCGTAAGAAGCATTTCAAGGTCCTGGAGTGGCCTAGCCAGTCTCCAGATCTCAACCCCATAGAAAACCTTTGGAGGGAGTTGAAAGTCCGTGTTGCCCAGCGACAGCCCCAAAACATCACTGCTCTAGAGGAGATCTGCATGGAGGATGGGCCAACATACCAGCAACAGTGTGTGCCAACCTTGTGAAGACTTCCAGGAAACGTCTGACCTCTGTCATTGCCAACAAAGGATATATAACAAAGTATTGACATGAACTTTTGATATTCACCAAATACTTATTTTCCACCATAATTTGCAAATAAATTCTTTCCAAATCAGCTAATGTGATTGTCTGGATTTGTTTTCTCATTTTGTCTCTCATAGTTGAGGTCTCCCTATGATGCCAATTACAGGCCTCTCTCATCTTTGTAAGTGGGAGAACTTGTACAATTGGTGGGGACTAAATACTTTTTTGCCCCACTGTATAATATAAGTCATGAAGGTGTCAATAGATGGACAAGATAATCCGGTGAACTTTCCTCTACGGTGTAGTCATCAAGTTGGAAGGATTAAGGCATCTGCTGAATCCAGAGGTCCCCTTAAGGATGAATGTGGATGCTCAACCTGGGTACAGGGCTCCTTTTCCTCTAGTGGTGTGGTGACAGTAGGGTAACCTGTAGGCTAATAGCTCCATAAAGGAGCCACAAAACAAATGCCCATAGTGTAGTATGTAAATGAATTTATTATTATACAAATTGTCATAGGTTACAGGGTATTAGTAGTGAGATAGGTGACTGATCCTGAATAAAGATGGCCGCCGGGCTTCCTCCAGGCTCCGGCGGCGGTATAGTCACGTGCTGTCTGGTTCCTCCTGAGGCCTTTCATGCAATGGTACTTCTTCAGAGGAGAACCGAATAGAATAGTCAGAATTGTCAGAGGCAAGCTGAAGTCTCTATCCAAAATCCAGAGAGCAAGGTCAGGAATAATCTGGGTCAGCAACGGGAGATCAGTCAGCAAAAGCAGGATCACAGATCATAGGGAAGCTCAGGATACCAGCACGAGCCCATCTGTGTGCTGGTACATGTGCACGAGCATTAGCTTTGTTAGATTTGTTGGCTGTCCCCAACCAACTTCAACACACACTGGCAATATGGCTGCTGGGAGGCCACCATTTTATAGCGAGGAGCTTGGCTTTTCCACGTCTCAGATTATTAGCTCCCATCTGACCAGGGTGAAGTTCATAATGGTTTCACCTGCAATTTCTTTTGCCATAACTTTGGAGTTTTGTCAAACTGTGAGATCGGCCTTGAGCTCAAGGTAGCTCCAAACCTCACCTACGCCAAAGTATGGTCTCCCCATCGATCTGTTACTCTCTCCTTATGTTCTTATGGTTCCCTTGGCAACAAATATCTGCCATTAATGCCTGAAATCACGACGCTGGTCCACACACACTGCTGAAATATTCTTACAAAAGAAAGTTACAGTGAGGGGCATTTAAACCAACAGAACACAACACAACCCAATGTATTTCTGGCGTGAGCTGTGACGGACAACCTTGGACATTAAATTCTATAGATATGATATGGAGATGTGTAGCACTACAGCCTGACCTTTGGGTCCCCCTAAAGCTCTGCACAGCCAGGCAACACACATTTTCTTCCACACTATGCACTCAGAGTCAGTAAACAGTCCTTGAGCTTGGTTTTGTGATTTTATTAAGGGGTTTAGAACTTGGATGAGGTTGAGGGGTGTAAGGGATGCCCAAGGAAATGGCAAACTTGAGGACAAACTCCTTAGCAACTATGTACAGATGTGAACAAAAAGATAATATAGTCTCTTCTTTAGGAGCATTCCAGCTCTCTGGTGTACTTCCTCATCTTCACCCAGCTGCACTGAGGGTATTCCCTGGGCAAGGGGGCCCAGAAACTGCCAAGTTAAATCAGCCCCAGATGAAAATCTGGTTGGGTTTTCCACATGACTGCCCTCTCCCCTTATCCAGCCTAGGGGGTGTATGAGTAATCACACGGTCCTCTCCTGATAGGTTAATGGGTTGGTGGCTGCCTTCAGGTCTTTCACTGGGCTGGCTCCTTCCCTGCTGCTCAGGATGTTCTTCCTTAAAGATGGTGGCACAGTGGAGATCCTCTTCTCCAGCACCTACCTGTAGGTAAGCCCCTTCCCTGTGCCCTTTTCCAGGCTCCACACTCCAGCCTGTCACTCCACCTTCCACCCAATACTCTCCTTTCCTCCCAGGTTCTGTGATACTTAATGGTTACCTTGGTCACCATGCCCAGCCCCCTGCCTAAAGTATGCAGATCCATGTTTCCTCCCCTCAACCATCCCTCCTCCAGAAAGCTCTCAGGTTTCGGGAGGTGGGAGGGCTCCAAAAGCCCTGACCTTTAGACCCTCCCTAGCCTGTCCTGAGCTGAACTCCTGCCCAGGGACGGACTGACCATTTGGAAACTCGGGCACTGCCCGAGGGCCCAGGGTCAGTAGGGGGCCCTATGAGATGCCCCTGGTACCTTTTTCATAGGCTTTTTTGAGTTTGGGCAAGGACACAGGGGTCCCATGATCCCGTATTTCCTGGGGGCTCCATGAGTTATCAGTCCACCCCTGCTCCTACCTCACTCCCAGGCTGACTGATAACCAGGCCTGTCTAATAAAATTAAACAACAAACTCTTTATGGCTGAACTAGAGGGTGCTAGAGATGTATACAGATGTAGAGAACAAGGCACCCTATTCCATATTTGGTGGTCTTGCCCCAAGGCCATTTGTTTCTAGACGGTGGTATATAGCATGATCAGATTAGTCCTTAATATCACCTCAACCCACAAGCTCCATTGCATGAGCCAATTCCATCATTGTTTAGAAACCAAAAAAAGCTGGTGGGATTTGTGCTCCTAGTTGCCTGGCAAACTCTGGCTAGAGCATGGAAACAACCATTTCTCAATTTCGGTGAAGTGTGACAGAGGCTCATGGGCACAATGGTGCACAAGAAGCTCACCTCCATTCTAGAGGACCCCCACGCCAAATCCCTCAAAGTTTAACCTCACAAATGGGCACACATTTCTACAGACACACTCAAATATCTTTTGCAAAGTCTTTCCAGAAAAGTGGAGGATGTTAGACCTGCAAAGGGGGCAACTCCATATTAATGCTCGAGAGTGTTGGGGAACTCCATATAAATGACCATAGAGGGGGGTTCGAATATTAGTGTCCGTGGTTTGGCAATGGTATGTCCAACAAGCTCATATAGATGTGGTGGTCAAGATGTTTGTGAACTACACAAAGTAGCATAGGCAAGAGCAATCCTCTCCTTAGAGGACTGTTGGAGACTTGGCTCCCGGAGAAGCCCATAATGCTCAGCCAACGCTTATAGTGGATCATAGTGAGATAAACAGAGGTGGCAGCCATGATGGCTCAGTATTCCCACTCCAAGACAGTCATAATGTGATTATAGAACGGTGGAAGAGCTGGCCACCATGATTGCACCTCCTGTGCATGATAGTCTTCTCTAGAGAACCTGGACCATCATAGGACACATCTTAGTCCCACTAAGGGAGAAAAGAAACACACCTTTGCATTAAGGCTTGTGGTTACACCAGTGCATGTTATCGCATATTGGTGCATTGCAACGCCATTCAGTTTGATAGGCACCTCAATGCAGTAAGGTAGCGCAGCTCTGATGCACATGCATTGCAACGCACCACAACGTACTACTCTATATAATGGTGTCCTGTCATAAAAATGTGAGTGGACAGCCATGGGTGTTGGCTCTCCATTCACAATGTACAGGATGCCTTCACGCATCACATGTATGACACAAAAAGCATGAATGCACTTGCGTGTAAACAGCACAAAGAAGCAGAGACTGTGAGTCCGGATTGCGATTCTGCGTATCGCCAGATATTTTCAGGTTTGTACATTATTCTGGATTTCCAGACAATCTTTTCGGGAAGAAGCAAGAAAAATCCACTTGTTGCTGTTGACGGATGTGTCCGCGAATGGCAATGTGCGGGTTAAGTCTGATTCTACATTTTCCCTGTTTACGGCAGAGAACGCGGAGGGAGGCGATTGGCGTCCTCAGAGATCCTCGGCTTGTTTCAGCGCAAATAATGTTTTCTTTTCTCCCACATCAATAACATAATAATGTGACGCCCGCTGTGGCACTACTTCTGAGTGGAGGGGCTGGAGCGGCTGCACTCCCCCCAGCTGTTCCCTTTGTCTCCCTGCGCCATTCAGCCTGACATGGAAACAAAAGTGAGAGTGCCGCTCCGAGTCCAGAGGAAAATGGAGGACATTAAATTGCTTTAATCACAATGAAAGCGGCCGGGAGAGATGCATGTATAATACATGACACTTACGTGGCGCTTCGCCCCATTTCAGAAAAACATTCATGTCATGGACAATATCCACACTGCACTGTAATATCTGCAGAATGGAAATACGACACTGACAGAAGGTCCTTCTATAGTGTATGAATGATATCTGCTGCCACAATGGAACACGGACCAAAGAGAAGAGACACGTATATGGGACATTATAGGAATGCCGGGAGGGGGGAGCAGAAGCAATAGTTACAGCAGTTGGGACAAACCATATAACATTACTGGGGGTGGCTTACAAAGGCTTTATTCAGATGGTTAAAACCTTTTTTTCTAGAAGAAAAAAAATAAACCTGTTGCTGTAACTGCAATAAAAGCATTATCCGGATCTGGGCTTTAATATGTTTGTCTATTTCTTAACGTCCATTTAATACAAAATATCCATATAAGTCTCCCCTGTCCAGAGGTGACACAGATGCTGTGTGAATTCATTGCAGACAAAGAAGTGTTGTCACCTTGTTACAGGTCTAACTGAAGAGACTGTAAGAGAGAGTTTTTCTACACAAAATGCCCACAACAGGTCCCTATAAGAGCAGGGTCCCTAGAAGAGGTAATTCCCTAGAAGAGTGGGGTCTCTACAAGAGGTGGATCCCTTGTAAAGTTGAATTCCTAGAAGAATGGGGTCTCTAGAAGGGTTGGTTCCCTAGCAGAGCAGGGTCCCCTAAAGAGTTTAGTCCCTAAAAGAGTTGGATCCCTATAAGAGTGTAGTCTCTAGAAGAGTAGGGTTTTTAGAAAAGATGAGTCTCTAAAAGCGTGGGGTTCCTAGAAAAGTGGGATCCTGAGAAAAGAGGGGTCCCTTTCCTCCTAGGGCTTTGTTTGGAGAGGATCTAGTGATAGAAGGTTCTTTTTCAGGCTTTGTCTGCAGAGGATCTAATTGTGGAAGGTTCTTTCCTCCCAAGGGCCTTGTCTGGAGAGGATCTAGTGGTGGAAGGTTCTTCTTTTTCAGGCTTTGTCTGGAGAGGATGTAGTAGTGGAAGGTTCTTCCCTCCTACTCTTTACCTGGAGAGGATGTAGTGGTGGAAGATTCTTCTTTTTCAGGCTTTGTCTGGAGAGGATGTAGTGGTGGAAGATTCATCCTTCCCATTCTTTACTTGGAGAGGATGTAGTGGTGGAAGATTCATCCTTCCCATTCTTTGCCTGGAGAGGATGTAGTGGTGGAAGATTCATCCTTCCCATTCTTTGCCTGGAGAGGATGTAGTGGTGGAAGATTCATCCCTCCCAGGCTTTGTGTGGAGATGATGTATGCAAATCATGACATTTATTAATACATAATATCCACACTTACATTTACAAGTAGAACTGTGCAGATTGCAGTAGTGGGGGGAGATGTCATCTGACCTAGTCATATAGTTAGCAGCTAACAGAAGCAGGCAAGGCAGCATCCGCCGGAACACATACAGCCAGACCCACTGAGAAGCCAAGGGGCACTCCACACTGAGTCACACAACTGGGACAAAGTAATGGGCAGGCACTAAGCATTTCTTTGCATCGAAAAGATGTAGTGGTGGAAGATCCTTCCCTTCCATGCCTTATCTGGAGAGGATGTAGTGGTGGAAGGTTCTTCCCTTCCAGGCTTTGTCTGGAGAGGATGTAGTGGTAGCAGGTCCTTCCCTCTCGTCTGGAGAGAATGTAGTTGTAGAAGGTCCTTCCCTCCTAGACTGCTGTCTTGAAAAGATGTAGTGGTGAAAGAGTCTTTCCTCACAGGCTTTGCCTGGAGATGATGTAATGGTGAAAGATCCTTCCCTTTTAGGCTTTGCTTGGAGGGGATGTGGTTGTGGAAGGTCTTTCTCTCTCAGGTTTGCCTGGAGAGGATATAGTAATGGAAGGTACTTCTCTCCCAGGCTTTGTTTGGAGAGGATGTAGTTATGGAAGGTCCTTCCCTCCCAGGCTTTGTCTGGAGAGGTGGTAGTTGTGGAAGGTCCTTCCCTCCCAGGCTTTGTCTGGAGAGGATGTAGTTGTGGAAGGTCCTTCTCTCCCAGGCTTTGTCAGGAGAGAATGTAGGAGTGGAAGGTTCTATCCTCCCAGGCTTTGTCTGAAGAGGATGTAGTGGAGGCAGGTACTTCCCTCTCATTTCAAGAGGATGTAGTTGTAGAAGGTTCTTCCCTCCAAGGCTGTTGTCTGGGGAAGATGTAGTGGTGAAAGATTCTTTCCTCCCAGGGATGTAATAGTGAAAGGTCCTTCCCTTCAAGGCTTTGCCTGAAGAGGATGTAGTAATGGATGGTACTACCCTGCCAGGCTTTGTTTGAATGAATTTAGTTGTGGAAGATCCTTTCCTCCCAGGATTTGTCTTGAGAGAATGTAGTTGCCGAGGGTTCTTCCTTTTCAGGCTTTGCATGGAGAGGATGTAGTGGTGGAAGGTCCTTCCCTCCCAGGCTTTGTCTGGAGAGGGTGTAGTGGGGAAGGTCTTTCTATCTCAGGTTTTCCTGGAGAGAATGTAGTTAAGGAAGGTCCTTCCATAGTGGTGGAAGGCCTTTCTATCCCGGGCTGCAATGTGAATAGGGTATAGCTCTAGACAGGCCCAGTCTTTGCCCCCCAGGTTCTTTGTCTGGAGGAGGAAGCCAAAGCCAAGAAAGGCTGTTTGTTCTTTTAGCTGCTCACCTGGGGTTGGAGTGTACTAAGCTTTTCTGTGGCAGGTGTCAAAGAATCTGAAAGGCAGAGGGATAAAGAGTTCTACAACTTGTCTGTAGCAGAGGTCAAAAGATGCTAGAACATACTATTAAGTGGAGGAAATTGTTACTGCTTTTGCTGTTTTTGGGTATCCTGTACCCTTAACAGTATCTCCCCATGATAATGAACCAATAAGCTGCAAGAAAAGAATTGAAGATACTAAAGTCTGTTTGTCTGTCTGTCACCATCAGTGGGTTGGTGAATTGTTTGGTGCAGCTACAGAGTAGATCATCAGTAGAAAGACTAGGAGGGCCTATAATAATCCACAAGTATTCTTAGCTGCAGCTAGAGCTAGGTTAAGTACTCAAATTTAACTTTTTTCAGCCCCTTTTAGCTCCCTGAACAGCAGCACACAGACTGAAAGAAGGAGGGGTTGCCTTTGGTAGCCAATGAGATGTCCTGTATGCACATGTGCTGACAAAGAAAATGTTGACTGAAGGAGCCAGAGGCTGGGGGTGGGGAGGTGAGGTGACCTAGCTGTATTGCTTAACTGCATTTGAGAAAAATCAGGTTAGTAGGCTGGTTGTGTTAATCCCAGGACTGGATGGACAGAAGCACAAATCCTTTGGCAGGGGAAACAGCCCCTTCATACGTATGTCCATCTTTATATCTAATGGTTTGTTTGGAATTCAGCTTTAGGCTGCACAAATCAATTTGTATTGCTGCATGCACTGGCGGGTGGAGCGACAAGAGGCAGGGATGAATCTTCTTCTGGGTCACTTCACCCATCACCTTCCACATCAGTGAGCTTGCCTCTAATTAGCGAGGCTGAGCTTTGTTCCGAGTAAATCAAGGAAATGCCACAAATGCCTCATTTGCATAAGTATTTGGGAAGTTTTGTCAGATCGAGGTGAAAATTCTCTGCGTGGTTCACTAGCTGCGCATCTCCAGGAGAAGAGCACCATGGGAAATCAGACCTGATTGTACATTGGATGAGATATCTTATAGCTGGACTGTAAATGGATCTGTTCTGGGGCCACAAGGAGAAGGAGGCCCTCCAGGGCTCTGTTCATCCAATCTGCAGGAAAGAAAGCTAATAAAGATGCCATCAGCAACCAATCAGAGGCAGGGTTTTATCCTCCAAAGGTGGCATCCATGGTAGACCAACAGTCTCTGTGGGATAGTCATGTCACTATGGAGCACCAGCTCTGTGTTTCCAATAGAGGATTATGGAATGTAATGGAAGCCATGATGGCCCAGCAGCTTCATTCCCCTGTATGTCATGTGACTACAGATCATCAGCTCCATGTATTCAAAAACAGAGGGTTATTGGAAGTAATAGAAGCCATCATGGTCCAGCAGCTCCATCCCTCCTGAATGTCATGAGACTATAGAGCACTAGCCCTGTGCTTCAAAAAAGAGAGGGTTATGGGAAGTAATGAAAACCTTGATAGTCCAGCAGCTCCCCCCCCCGCATGCCATGTGACTGCAGAGCATCAGTTCTATGTTTCCAATCAGAGATAATTCTGAGAAGTAATGGAAGCCATGATGGTCCAGCAGCATCATCTCCCTGTAGGTTGGTCACTTCTATGGAGGCTTCCTCCTCAGTGGATGAAATGAGGTCTATATGGGCCTTGACACCCATGACAGTTCTATAGATGTTCTGTGTTCATTGCATTGTGAGGAGATGACCCTTTCCCATCATTGCTGGTTGTTGGTTGCACTAGGCCACACACAGAAGGCAACTCTCAGTCTAAGAACCGTACAAGAGCTGCTCTGACGTCCTTGTTTTCATCACATGTCTAGCTTCGGCCTTCTTTAGGTTGGTGTAGACATTGGAAGTGACATGGGATGACTCTGTTCACCTTCTTGTTGCAGATAATTGTGAGAGGCGTCTGGAATGGGTTGGACATTGTGCGCAGAGTGCGGCCCCATTGGGGATATGATATAAGAGGTGACCTTTATATAGTAAGACAGCCAGAGGCGGCTGTCTGAATGGATCTCCATCCGGCCGCTGAGCAGGACTCTCCCAGTCAGGCTGTATATGGCTGCCTGAGAATAACCTGTCACGACATCTCCTGCTGGCTCCGTTTACCGACTGATGCGATGTGACGCCACAGAATGTCTGATCAACGACGGCGAGAACTAAACCCAACCACTGAGCTCTGCTGGAATCAACTTTAAAGGAACACTACTTTCTGTTTTCACTGAGATACAATTTGGTTGGATGGGACTTGGCAGTGGGCCCACTGGGGGTTATGTACTAAAACTGGAGAGTGCACAATGTGGTGAAGCTCTGCATAGAAACCAATCAGCCTCCAGGTTTTATTGCCAAAGCTTAACTCAACAAGCTGAAGTTAAAAGCTGATTGGTTGCCGTGCACAGCTGCACCAGAATTTGCACTCTCCAGATTTTGAGTGCGCCAGGTTTAGTAAATATCCCCCTCTACGTCACCAGTGGTAGGTATGGGCCCCGCTGGCCACAGAGTGTAAAGAGAGCTTGGTCTGCATTTGGGGCTTTCCATGTGGAAGTATGGATTTTGTTGCATGACAGTCTTCAGGCATGCCTTCTGAGGATGGAATCATGTAGATTGTAAAGGAGGCGGTTCAGGCAGGTAGCATTCAGGTCATATTGGGATATTTGGGCAGGAAATGTTCGGGAAGAGTCATATCACTAGCAGGATATAAGTGTAGCACTACCCCCTGAGGAGTTGCTGAAGATTTGAGTCCCACTATAGTCCTGCACAGCTAGGCAGCACACATTCCCCTGCAGAGACAGCAAACAGTCCTTGAACTTGTTTTTTGGGATTTTATTAGGGGACTTGAACTTGGATGAGGATGAGGGATACAACTTCCTGGAACTGTGTACAAGTGCTCAGAAGGATTTCTCTTTTTCGAGAGCGATCTAGTCTCTTCTGGTGTACCTCCCCAAACCCCCTGATAGACCTTTTCTATCCAGCTGTCTGAAGGAATCCCTGAACAAAGTGGATCTAGAGGCTGCAGTCCAGCTGGGAGCTAGTTAGGTTTCCCACCCAAATTCCCCCTCCCCTACTCCAGTCCATTGGGTGTACTCAATGTCCGTCTTCTGCAAGCTGCAGGTTGGTAGCTGCCTTCTGCAGGGATGGCTCCTTCCTTAGCTCCACAGATAGTCCTCTCTTAGGGGCGAGTGAGATTCAACATTCCCTCTGTCAGCTCCATCCTGAAGGCAGGCCCTTTCCCTGGACCTCCCCCCAGGCTCCACACTCCAGCTCCTGCTCTCATATCTTCCACCCAAACTCTCCCCGCTACTGAGCAGGCGCAGTCACTCTTAAGGGCTGTCCTGGCCCCATGCCAAACCTCCTGCTTGGGGATTGTCCAGGATTCCTTGAGAGTGCAGACCAGCCACTCCGCACCCCCGCCCACTGAGCTCTAGAGACTTCTCCAAGTCTCTAGATCAGGGGGAGGTATCAGGGACTGATCTGCAGAGCGGATCTCAGGGCAGACGGTATTTAGGCAAAGTCATATCAAGGCAGGAGGTGTTCAGGCAAAGTCATATCCAAGGCAGAAGGTGTTCAGGCAGAGTCATATCCAAGGCAGGAGGTGTTCAGACAGAGTCATATTACAGGAAGGATCTCAGGGCAGGAGGTGTTCAGGCAGAGTCATATTACAGGAAGGAGGTGTTAAGGCAAAGTCATATCCAAGGCAGGAGGTGTTCAGGCAGAGTCATATTCAGGGGCGGACTGACAACTCATGGGGCCCCAGGGCAATAGGGGATCATGGAGCCCCTGTGTCCTTGCCCAAACTCAAAAAAGCCTATGAAAAAGGTACCAGGGGCATCTCATGGGGCCCCCTACTGACCCCTGGCCCTCGGGCAGTGCCCGAGTTCCAAATGGTCAGTCCACCCCTGGTCATATTACAGGATGGATCTCAGGGCAGGAGGTGTTCAGGCAGAGTCACATCCAAGGCAGGTGTTCAGGCAGAGTCATATCCAAGGCAGGTGTTCAGGCAGAGTCATATCCAAGGCAGGAGGTGTTCAGGCAGAGTCGTACCCAAGGCAGGGGGTGTTCAGGCAGAGTCGTATCCAAGGCAGGAGGTGTTCAGGCAGAGTCATATCCAAGGCAGGAGGTGTTCAGGCAGAGTCATATCCAAGGCAGGAGGTGTTCAGGCAGAGTCATATCCAAGGCAGGAGGTGTTCAGGCAGAGTCGTATCCAAGGCAGGAGGTGTTCAGGCAGAGTCGTATCCAAGGCAGGAGGTGTTCAGGCAGAGTCGTATCCAAGGCAGGAGGTGTTCAGGCAGAGTCGTATCCAAGGCAGGAGGTGTTCAGGCAGAGTCATATCCAAGGCAGGAGGTGTTCAGGCAGAGTCTTATTACAGGAATTTCTGCTTTCTTGTATACATTTGTATTTTCATTGCTGCATTTTATATACGGGTTCTCCGGGGTCTCTCTGCCTTTCTGTAAACCTGATAATTCAGCATCCTTCAGACAAGTTGCTGAGATTGCAGGGTAAACCTCACAAATCACTCTGAGCATGGGATCAGTCAGATATGACGGCCCGAGTACATATACTGACACACTATACACAGGGATCAGTATATTATTGAACTGTCGGACTGTCTGATCTGGGAGGTCATGTGGTGGGTGTAGCAACCATTTAGCAATCATCTGCCATCGTACAATGACAAGCCGCTGGAAGCTGTAGTCTGATTGGTTGCTCTGAAAGCTTCATTGATCCAGAAATGTCAGCACGTGGAAAGTGATTTTCTGCCTGGACAACCCATGGGGGAGGGGGGATCCAATCTCAGCAGAAAGGGTTAATGTGCAATGTCTGGCTGGTGGCGGCGTACAGTAATCAGCACTAATCAGACAGAACTGGGAGACGCAATCAGAAGATGATTAAATTCAGGAAAAGTTATATAAGAAGAAGAATGAGGGGGATGAACCCATCAATGGCAGACATAGCAAAGACAGAGGAGGCTGATTACCAACATCCAGACTGAAATCACACCATTCAACAACACCCAGAGATTAGGAGATAGATCGAAGGATAGATAGATAGATAGATAGATAGATAGATAGATAGATAGATAGATAATAGATCTTTATATCACTAGAGGGGTCACCAGCAGGAGGAAGGAGGTCCTGATTCCTCTATATAGATCTTTCTATCACTAGAGGGGTCACCGGCAGGAGGAAGGAGGTCCCGATTCCTCTATAGATCTTTATATCACTAGAGGGGTCACCGGCAGGAGGAAGGAGGTCCCGATACCTCTATATAGATCTTTATATCACTAGAGGGGTCACCGGCAGGAGGAAGGAGGTCCCGATTCCTCTATATAGATCTTTATATCACTAGAGGGGTCACCGGCAGGAAGAAGGAGGTCCTGATTCCTCTATATAGATCTTATCACTAGAGGGGTCACCGGCAGGAGGAAGGAGGTCCTGATTCCTCTATATAGATCTTTATATTACCAAAGGGGTCACCGGCAGGAGGAAGGAGGTCCTGATTCCTCTATATAGATCTTTATATTACCAAAGGGGTCACCGGCAGGAGGAAGGAGGTCCCGATTCCTCTATATAGATCTTTATATCACTAGAGAGGTCACCGGCAGGAGGAAGGAGGTCCTGATCCCTCTATATAGATCTTTATATCACTAGAGGGGTCACCGGCAGCAGGAAGGAGGTCCTGATCCCTCTATATAGATCTTTATATCACTAGAGGGGTCACCGGCAGGAGGAAGGAGGTCCTGATCCCTCTATATAGAACTTTATATCACTAGAGGGATCACCGGCAGGAGGAAGGAGGTCCTGATCCCTCTATATAGAACTTTATATCACTAGAGGGATCACCGGCAGGAGGAAGGAGGTCCTGATCCCTCTATATAGAACTTTATATCACTAGAGGGATCACCGGCAGGAGGAAGGAGGTCCCGATTCCTCTATATAGATCTTTATATCACTAGAGGGGTCACCAGCAGGAGGAAGGAGGTCCTGATTCCTCTATATAGATCCTATCACTAGAGGGGTCACCGGCAGGAGGAAGGAGGTCCTGATTCCTCTATATAGATCCTATCACTAGAGGGGTCACCGGCAGGAGGAAGGAGGTCCCGATTCCTCTATATAGATCCTATCACTAGAGGGGTCACCGGCAGGAGGACGGAGGTCCCGATTCCTCTATATAGATCTTCATATCACTAGAGGGGTCACCGGCAGGAGGAAGGAGGTCCTGATTCCTCTATATAGATCTTTATGTGGAGTTGGAAATGAATCATTTTTGGTGTCAGTTTAGTGAGTGTTGGGGATGCGTCTGTCTGTGTGTCTGTCTGGTTTAGATACAGTATAGCTGAGTCCAGTAAATGGCGAGAACCTCTCCCCTCTATCTGAATATTAATCACAATATAATTTATTCACAATGTCCCATCTCACAGATACGCCCGCCATCCCCAGACAGTTCCGATGACCCCGATCTCCTCCTTCCTCCTCCGCGCTCTGATATTTTCTGTATAATTACATTGCAGGTTGCTGGGCTTGTCTTACATGTCGCAAAGGGGCCCAGAAAGGGTTGGGTGGCCCCAACACAAACTATTGTACTGCCTGGGCCCTTGCTGCCTTATTTCAGCAGAGACTTATCCATTAAATGATACACATCTCCCACCAGGCTGCGTTATTACTGCCTTTATATCTGACACTTTGTAGATAATAAGATCACCGCGCAGCGTCACTTTCACTTAATCACAGCTGGGGAAAAAAAAATGTCAGTACAGTACGTTCCAGTAACCGCTTCTGTACCGGAACCACCGACAGCCTCACCACGGTTATGTCTTCAGTCTGGAGATCAATAATACCAACCATCTTGTAGGGCGGGTGGGTGACACTCTCTCCATGTTACCCTCCTCATTGGGCACCAAGGAAAAGTCACATGAGAGGCCTTGGGGGGGTTCTTGTTAGCCTCGCTAATCACCTTGTACAAGATCTCCCACCTCTACTTCACACATGTGGGGTACCTTTAGTCTTGTGCCGTTTTCACCAATGTCTTGGGAGAAGGCTGAAGTTGCCTTCAGGGAACACTCGACCTTAAGGCGGGCCTCTACTCTTGGAGATGAATGGAACACTTACACAACAACTGTTTTCCAGTTAACTCTCGGGTCCCCTTGTAAATGTACATCTTCCCATTGTGGGCTGTAACAAACATTGACCAAAGCCACTCTCTCCATGTTCCCCTCCTCGTTGGCCACCAAGCAAGGGTCACATGAGAGGCCTGGGGGGTTCTTATGAGCCACGCTAGTCACCTTGTACAAGATCTCCCCCTCTACTTCACACACGTGGGGTATCTTTAGTCTCATGCCGTTTTCACCAATGTCCTGGGACAAGTTGGGAGTTGCCTTCAGGGAATATTCGACCTTAAGGTGGGCCTCTACTCTTCGAGATGAACGGAACACTTACACAACAACTGTTTTCCAGTTAACTCTCGGGTCCCCATGTAAATGTACATCTTCCCATTGTGGGCTGTAACAAACATTGACCAAAGCCACCTGTCCAGCGTTTCCCACTACCAGTCCTGGTAGCAGCATGGAACCCCCACCGTGCACATAGCGCGGGCACCAAAGTGCACTTGACTTTAACTCTTGAACTTCTGTACCTCTGTACAGGATGGGGACCTCTGCAGTGCAGTTCCATTCTGGTTGGGAGATGGAATGTGGCGTAGGGAGGAAACATCTCCCCGTGCAAATGTCCATTGTAGATGGCAATTAGGTGGACCATGCAGAACACTGACCCCAGCCACCTGTGCAGCATTTCCCACTACCAGTCCCGGTAGCAGCATGAAACCCCGCCGTGCACATAGCGCGGGCTGCAACGTGCACTTGACTTTAACTCTTGAACTTCCATACCTCTGTACAGGATGGAGACCTCTGCAGTGCAGTTCCTTCTAGTTGGGAGATGGAATGTGGTGTAGGGAGGAAACATCTCCTCGTGGAAATGTACATCTTTCCACTGTAGATGGCAATTAGGCGGACCATGCAGAACACTGACCCCAGCCACCTGTCCAGCGTTTCCCACTACCAGTCCCAATCTTCAATGCGCACTTGACTTTAACTCTTGAACTTCCGTACCTCTGTACAGGATGGGGACCTCTGCAGTGCAGTTCCATTCTAGTTGGGAGATGGAATGTGGTGTAGGGAGGAAACATCTCCCTCTTAGCTAGAAGCAATTCCACCTATAACAGGGACACTCATCGGACAGTCTGCTCGCTGATGTTCGTGGCAACCACATGTATGCACGTGACAACCCACCTCACTGACAACAACCTCCTCGATCCACTACAGTCCGGCTTCCGTCCCCTACACTCCACTGAAACTGCCTTACTCAAAATCACTAACGACCTGCTAACCACCAAAGCTAATGGCCACTACTCAGTCCTCCTACTCCTCGACCTCTCCGCGGCCTTCAATACAGTTGACCACCCCCTCCTCCTTAATAACTACACTCCCTTGGCATCAGAGACTCCGCTCTCTCCTGGCTCTCCTCCTACCTATCCCAACGCTCCTTCAGCATTACCTATAACACGACCACCTCCCCCTCCCTCCCTCTCTCTGTTGAGGTCCCCCAAGGCTCTGTCCTTGGGCCCCTTCTCTTCTCCATCTACACCTCCTCCCTCGGCAAACTGATACACTGCCATGGCTTCAACTATCACCTCTACGCCGATGACATGCAAATTTACCTCTCCACCCCCCACCTCACCCCTTCAGTCTCCGCCCGTATCGCCCACCTGCTGAACGACATGTCAGACTGGATGTTGTTCCATTTCCTCAAATTGAACCTTTCCAAAACAGAGCTCCTAGTTTTCCCCCCAGCCTGCGCCCCCCCCCCCCATCCTCTCCATCACGACCAACAACGCCACCATCAGTCCCACCCCACAAGCCTAGGTGTCACTCTAGACTCAAACCTGTCCTTCCAACCCCATGTCCAATCGCTGGCAAACTCATGCAGGCTCCACTTCCGCAACATCTCCAAAATACGTACATTCCTCACCCCAGACACTACTAAACAACTCGTTCACTCCCTTATTATCTCACGCCTGGACTACTGCAACTCCCTCCTCACCGGCCTACTCCAACACAGGCTATCACACTCCAGTCTATCCTGAACTCAGTGGCCGGACTCATCCACCTTATCAAACGCTCCGCTTCTGCCACCCCCCTCTGTCATTCCCTCCACTGGCTCCACCCCCCTCTGTCATTCCCTCCACTGGCTTCCAATTACCCAACGCATTAAATTCAAACTACTAACACAGACATACAAAGCCATTCATAATGCTGCCCCGAACTACCTCACCAACCTGATACCCAAATACCACCCAACCCGTAACCTTCGCTCCTCACAAGACCTCCTACTTTCTAGTTCCCTGGTCTCCTCCTCCCACGCTCTACTGCAGGACTTCTCCAGGACTTCCCCCATCCTCTGGAACTCACTACCCCAATCCATCAGACTGTCACCTACCCTCCTCACCTTTAGGTGCACCCTGAAAACCCATCTCTTCAGGGAAGCCTACCCCACCCTCACCTAACAGCCGTTCTCCTCCACTCCACCTACCACCCCATCCCCCACAGCCACTTCCTACTGTACCACTATCTCCTCCCTCCTAGATTGTAAGCTCGAAAGAGCAGGGCCCTCGAACCCCTCGTGTATTGTATTGTTACTGTATTGTCTCATGTTCTGTCCCCCACTATAATGTACAGCGCTGAGCAAACCTTTTGGCGCTATATAAATACTGTATAATAATAATAATAATAATAATGTAAAACTTGATATAAACATATTGCCACGCTAGACATAAATAACAAACGTCAATACACATCAAAATTAAATCATATGCCAATAAAGGAATATATATAAAAGTCCAAGTAATGATGAGAAGAGAAAGAGTTCCAGTATACATGATAAAGTGTAGAGATGGATGTGCATCACCGCGTCCTCCTGAGATCAGATGCACCACCACCAGAGAAACAATGGACGCTTACCAGATCGAAAGAGTCAAAAAGGCATGGGTTCAAAGCAAACCTGGATGCCACTCCATCATTTCTCCATATCCTGATTTGGGATCTCCTCCTCCATTCACCTCCAACGTATCCCATATTATTCCAATGGTGTCAATCACATATGTTATGAAAGAAATGCAGGAAGACAGACATAGCGTAGTTTTATTAAAATCCGGTAAATGCACTCACATGTCTAAAGATTAAAAAAAAGTGCTTTGTATACATCCACAACGGTCCCGGGAAGCAGTCAAAACTTGTGCAGCATATCAAACAGCGCGATGACGTAACGAGTGCAAGCTCCGCCCAATGCGTTTCCTCAGAAGTGACGTCGTCGAGGGCACATGTAAGACTTGCATCAAGGTGACCCTTTAGCATGTTAACTCTTCATACCCCATGTGCTAGTGACCCAAGCGGTAGACTAGGTGTAAAGTTGTGCCGGTTACTTGCATTACACCCCTTTGAGTAACTTCAGACCAGGTAGGTGGCAAAGTTTCAAAGCTTTACTGTGTAACATGCAAAAAATACAAAGTCAAGAGACCAGAGGGAAGCACAGTGGGTAAATGGTTAGCACTTCCCCCTGGCAGTACTCGGGTTGCTGGTTCGAATCCCAACCATGGCACCTCCTGCCTGGAGTTTGCATGTTCTCCCTGTGCCTGCGTGGGTTTCCTCCGGGTACTCTGGTTTCTTCCCACACTCCAAGGACATGCTGGTAGGACATGCTGATAATTTAATCCTGTCTAACTTGGCCCTAGTATGTGTATGTATGAATGTGAGTTAGGGACCTTAGATTGTACGCCCCTTGAGGGTTAGGGACCTTAGATTGTACGCCCCTTGAGGGTTAGGGACCTTAGATTGTACGCCCCTTGAGGGTTAGGGACCTTAGATTGTACGCCCCTTGAGGGTTAGGGACCTTAGATTGTACGCCCCTTGAGGGTTAGGGACCTTAGATTGTACGCCCCTTGAGGGTTAGGGACCTTAGATTGTACCCCCCTTGAGGGTTAGGGACCTTAGATTGTACCCCCCTTGAGGGTTAGGGACCTTAGATTGTACGCCCCTTGAGGGTTAGGGACCTTAGATTGTGTGCCCCTTGAGGGTTAGGGACCTTAGATTGTACGCCCCTTGAGGGTTAGGGACCTTAGATTGTACGCCCCTTGAGGGTTAGGGACCTTAGATTGTACGCCCCTTGAGGGTTAGGGACCTTAGATTGTACGCCCCTTGAGGGTTAGGGACCTTAGATTGTACGCCCCTTGAGGGTTAGGGACCTTAGATTGTACGCCCCTTGAGGGTTAGGGACCTTAGATTGTACGCCCCTTGAGGGTTAGGGACCTTAGATTGTACCCCCCTTGAGGGTTAGGGACCTTAGATTGTACGCCCCTTGAGGGTTAGGGACCTTAGATTGTACGCCCCTTGAGGGTTAGGGACCTTAGATTGTGTGCCCCTTGAGGGTTAGGGACCTTAGATTGTACGCCCCTTGAGGGTTAGGGACCTTAGATTGTACGCCCCTTGAGGGTTAGGGACCTTAGATTGTACCCCCCTTGAGGGTTAGGGACCTTAGATTGTACGCCCCTTGAGGGTTAGGGGCCTTAGATTGTGTGCCCCTTGAGGGTTAGGGACCTTAGATTGTATGCCCCTTGAGGGTTAGGGACCTTAGATTGTACGCCCCTTGAGGGTTAGGGACCTTAGATTGTACGCCCCTTGAGGGTTAGGGACCTTAGATTGTACACCCCTTGAGGGTTAGGGACCTTAGATTGTACGCCCCTTGAGGGTTAGGGACCTTAGATTGTACGCCCCTTGAGGGTTAGGGACCTTAGATTGTACGCCCCTTGAGGGTTAGGGACCTTAGATTGTACGCCCCTTGAGGGTTAGGGACCTTAGATTGTACCCCCCTTGAGGGTTAGGGACCTTAGATTGTACGCCCCTTGAGGGTTAGGGACTGATGTGAATGTACAATATATATATATATATATATGTATATGTGTGTGTGTGTCTGTGTGTGTGTGTAAAGCGCTGTGTAAATTGACAGCTCTATACAAAGTGGACAGAACAGTCCACTTTACTTCCAGATAACAGTCATTTTCCTAAGCCCCCAGTTCTTACCCCTAACCAGGCTATGTGCTGCCCCGGCATACCTTCAGAGGTAAAGCCCACACATAAAAAGGTCCATGAATGTCGAGCTCCAAAGGTTGGAATCTTCCGGGGAATACCCTCAGGTGTCGTTATGCGCACATCGCTCGGCTTTACTGGTGGTTAGACAGCTGACGGACCAGCAGCAAGAACAAGGGTGGGAACAAAGAGCTAAGACCCAGACCACGAGACCCACGGGCTCCTCACCACTGTCCCTTTTTATAGGAGTATAAGATGAAGAGTCGGCAACCCGTTCTCCCGATAAAAGTACTTTAGTCATAAAGGGTAGAGTGTGCAAGTTACAGCAACTTACGCGTTTCGGTAAAAAAACCATTACTCACCTTATTTTACCGAAACGCGTTGCTGTAACTTGCACACTCTACCCTTTATGAATATAGTACTTTTATCCTATGCTGTTAACAAGTGCCAGGAAGACACCGTGAGCTTTGGAGCACCGTTGGTCTACCTCGGGGGGGAATTCTACCTAGGCGTACATTTTCATTTGTGGACTGTCCCTTTCTATACTCACAAGAGCATTGGGTCGGACAGTGGTGTATTGAGGCCCTAGGCAACACAAAAATTGGCGCACAAAAAAAAAATTTGTGTTGGGTTGGAGATTTCAGTTGGGGGTGGGATTTGTACTGGAAGAGGGGGAATTTTTGTTTGTGGAGGGTTTTGGCTTGCTTGAGGGTAATGCAGGCCATAGACGGGTTGAAAACCAGCCGTTTTTTAATCAAAAAAACAAAATCGGTCGTTCAATAGGCCGACGTTACCACCAAGGGTAAAAAAAATCGCCCAATTTTCATCCCATTTACGGCCGACATTTAATTACTTCTGCCCCTGCAGAGAGCTCTGCTATTATATTTGACATGAAAAAGTGTTGCAGTTGCAACAATGTATCCATTTGTATCCATTTCGGATATAGATGGTTTTATTCGGATACAAATAGATACATTGTTGCAACTGCAAGACTTTCATATAAAATATAATAGCGGACTGGAATTCTTCTTCTTTTTCTTCTCCTTCTTGCAGGTCACGGCTCATGCGCAGATTTTTTATCGGTAAAACGATCGGCCGATTTGTCCATCATTGCCCCTCCCCACAGAAAGAGCCTGCCATTGATCAAGAACACCCCTGCCCTCCACCCGAGCCTTCCACTACCATTGCCCCCCATACCCCAGCCACCATCCCCCCATGGCAAGAGAGAGAAAGACACTCACCTTCACAGCCCTGGACATCCCTGGGAACAAGAGCCGGGCTGTGCATACACCGTCATGAAACCCACAGCATCTCTCGGTACCCACCAAGTCCCCATGCCGCGTGTGTCCCTTCTTCCATCCCTTCTTCCAAGGGGCAGTGATGCCCCCACTGAAAAATCCCGTCCTAGGCAAATGCCTTGTTTGCCTTGTGGTACACCCCTGGGGTTGGACCCAAGGATCCCGCCAAAACTAAGAACCCGGGAACTAAGTTAATCCCCATACCCCAGCCACCATCCTCCATGGCGAGAGAGAGAAAGACACTCACCTTCACAGCTCCGGACATTCCCGGGAATGAGAGTCGGGCTGTGCATACACCGTCATGAAACCCGCAGCATCTCTTGGAACCCACCAGGTCCCCATGCCGTGTGTGTCCCTTCTTCCAAGGGGCAGTGCTGCCCCCCCTGAAAAAATGCCGCCCTAGGCAAATGCCTTGTTGCCTTGTGGTAAATACACCCCTGGGGTTGGATCCAAGGATCCCGCCAAAACTAAGAACCTGGAAACTAAGTTAACCCTAACCTTCCCGTCTGGGACAGCACCAACCTGCCTACAATCTGCACCACCACCACCTGCTGAACTACAAATCTCAGCACACACTAGTCGTTTCTTTTACTGTATCATAAGGCTGAGATTGGTTCCAACATTTCTGTTGGTCACACTTGCCAAAACGAACCCATCTATACAGTAAGAACATACCCCAGTGTTTGTGTGTGTGTGGGGGGGGGGATAATCAGAAAGGTGGGAGTCACTGAAGACCAAGTTCAGGGGTGGACTGACCATTTAGCCACTCGGGCACTGCCCAAGGGTCTGGGGTCAGTAGGGGGCCCTATAAGATGCCCCTTGTACCTTTCATAGGCTTTTTTGGGTGTGGTTTGAGTGTGGGCGAGGAGACAGGGGCCCCATGATTTCCTATTGCCCGGGGGCCCCATGAGTTGTCAGTCCGCCCCTGGCCAAGTTTGAGATGTGATATTTCGGTGGTGAACACAGACAGTGCCTCTTCTACATGTTATTTCCGAGGAAGGTGGGGGGGGGGAGGGAAGGGATTTCCCTAGGTAATGAACCCAGAAGGGCCCCAGGTGCAGCATGGAGGGATTTCATTAGGAAATGTTTAGCCAGTGACAACCTGTCGGGGTTCCTCTGTTCTATCACTAACAGGGAGAATTTCCCATATGGGTCCAGTCTGGAGACACAATCTGACAATCCGCACCCGGAGACGTCTTCACCACTTGGAGTATGTAATTGATGGCAGATTGTACGGGAAGAGCAATCAGAGGGAACGCTCGGTTCCAGAGATCCGCTAATTGTTCAGCATTTACTGATAGACGCCAACTGACAAATGTGATTATCTGAACTCGCCGAGAACCAGCCGGAATATAGACGCCAATAGACTGATGGGGGGAGCGACCCTCATTATGTAATACTTCATATTAGAGGATCGGGACATCGGACAGAATATTATCCTCCAATCACATCGTACTATTGTCATCGCACGTTTATACTGAGATTTCTGTCCCCTAAAGCACAACTCCTCTCGCTCTCCCCCTCTCTTGCTCCTCTTTTCCCTCTCTCTTTTTCTAGCTAGCTCCTTTCTCTCTCTTCTTTCCTTCACTTTCTCTTCTCTCTTTCCCTTTTCTCTCTCTGTTCTCTCCGCTTTCTCTCTCTCTCCCTGACCGACTCTCCTCTCCTCTCCTATCTCTTTTTCTGTCTCCTTCTCTTCCTCACTCTCTTTTCTCTCTCTCTCTCCTCTCTATTTTTCTTGCTCTCTCCTTTCTGACCCCCCTTCACTCTCTCTCATTTTCTGGCTAGCTCCTTTCTTTCTCTTCCTTCCTTCAATTTCTCTTCTCTCTTTCACTCTATTTGTTTCTCTTTCTCCTCTCTTCCCTCTCTTTTATTTTCCAGCTAGCTCCTTTTTCTCTCTTCTTCTCCTCTCCTTACTTTTCTTCTCTCCCTCTCACTCCCTTTCTCTCTCCTCTCTTTTTGCTCCTCTCTCTTTTTATGGCTAGCTCCTTTCCTTCTCTCTCTCCTCTTTTTTCTCTCTCTCTCCTTCTCTTTCTCCTCTCTTTCTTCTTGCTTTCTACTCTCTTTTTTTTTCTTGTTAGCTCATTTCCTTCTCTCCTCTCTATTTTTCTTTCTCTCTTCTTTTTACCCCCCTCCAGTCTTCCCCCTCTCTCTCATTTTCTAGCTGGCTCTTTTTTCTCTTCCCTTTCTCTCTCCCCCCTCTCTCATTTTCTGGCTAGCGCCTTTCTCTCTCTCTTCTTTCCTTCAGTTTCTCTTCTCTCTTTCTCCCTCTCTCTCCTCTCTTTTTGCCCCTCTCTCTTTTTATGGCTAGTTTCTTTCCTTCTCTTGCTCCCTCTCTCCTTCTCTTTCTCTCTCTTTCCTCTCGCACTCATTTCTCTCCACCTCTTTCTTTTCTCTTCCCTCTTCTTTTTTCTTGTTAGCTCCTTTTCTTCTCTCCCTTCCCTCCCTCTCTCCTCTCTACGTTTTCTTTCTCTCCCATTTCTGTCCCCCCCCCCTCTCTCTCCACTCTTCCCTCTCTCTCATTTTCTAGCTAGCTCTTTTTTTCTCTTCCCTTCCTCTCTCCTTTCTCTCTCTTCCACTCTCTCTCATTTTCTAACTAGTTCTTTTCTCTCCCTTTCCTCACTCTCTTCCCTCTCTCTCTCCTCTCTCTCTTTCTCCTCTCGTCCCTCTTTCATTTTCCAGCTAGCTCCTTTATGTCTCTTCTTCTCATCTCCTGTTTCTCCTCTCCCTCTTACTCCCCTTCTCTCTCTCTTCTCTCTTTTTGCCCTTCTCTCTCTTTCCACTCTTGCCCCTCTCTTTTTTATGGCTAGCTCCTTTCCTTCTCTATCTCCCTCTCTTTTTCTCTCTCTCCTCTTTCTTCTCTCTTCCTTCTCTTTTTTTCTTGTTAGCTCATTTCCTTCTCTCCTCTCTATTTTTCTTTCTCTCTTCTTTTTACCCCCCTCCCTCCAGTCTTCCCTCTCTCTCTCATTTTCTAGCTAGCTCTTTTCTCTCTCTTCTTTCCTTCAGTTTCTCTTCTCTCTTCCCTCTCATTTATTTTGCAGCTAGCTTCTTGGTCTCTCTTCTCCTCTTTCTTCTCTCCCTCTTCCTCCCTTTCTCTCTCCTCTCTTTTTGCCCCTCTCTCTTTTTATGGCTAGTTCCTTTCCTTCTCTCGCTCCTTCTCTCTTTTTCTTCCTCTCCACTTTTTTCTCTCTCTTTCCTCTCCCTCTCTCTCCTTCGCTTTCTTCTCTCTTCCCTTTTTCTTTTATTCTTGTTAGCTCCTTTCCTTCTCTCCCTTCCCTCCCTCTCTCCTCTCTATTTTTCTTTCTCTTTCCTTTATTTACCCCCCTATCATTTTCTAGCTAGTTCTTTTCTCTCCCTTTCCTTAGCTCTAGGGTAACTTGGGGGGGGGTAATGGGTATTGTAAAGGGGAATGGGGGGTGAGTCCATGTTAAGGATTTCTAAGTCAAGTAAGTTAAAGTGTTACTAGACCCCGGGCCCTGCCTTCACTATATCCTCCCTCCCCGGACCCTGCCTTCACTATATCCGCTCTCCCCGGACCCCGCATTCACTATATCTGGTCTCCCCGGACCCTGCATTCACTATATCCGGTCTCCCCGGACCCTGCATTCACTATATCCACTCTCCCCGGACCCCGCATTCACTATATCCGCTCTCCCCGGACCCCGCATTCACTATATCCGCTCTCCCCGGACCCTGCATTCACTATATTCGCTCTCTACGGACCCCGCATTCACTATATCCGCTCTCCCCAGACCCCGCATTCACTATATTCGCTCTCTACGGACCCCGCATTCACTATATCCGGTCTCCCCGGACCCTGCATTCACTATATCCGCTCTCCCCAGACCCCGCATTCACTATATTCGCTCTCTACGGACCCCGCATTCACTATATCCGGTCTCCCCGGACCCCGCATTCACTATATCCGGTCTCCCCGGACCCTGCATTCACTATATCCGCTCTCCCACAGTACACACAACATTTAAATGCAATTATTTTAGTAAATATAAACAGCTAAATACCTTTTCTCATCAGAAGTATAGAGTAGTCTTGTGACTTCTATCAGTGTCCAGCAAAGCACTAGTTAAAGCTTGTCGAAAGAATTTTCATTCTGTTCTAAGAGATTGCAGAACCCCCGACCTCTGTCTGGACAGTACTGATTGGCCCTGTGCTGATCACATGCACTCTCCCAAGTGCAATACACAGCAAACTGAGCATGTGCAGAATGACTCCACACGATATGTCTTATCAGGAGATAAGAGGAGACCACTGGAAGAAGGGGAGGATCAGAGAAGACAGGATCAAACAGCGTTATTACACAATGCAGGGGATTAACCCCTTAGGTTCCTTTTATCTCACTTCCCTCCCTCTCTTCTCTCTCTCTCGTTTCCCTCTCTTCTCTCTCTCTCCTTTGTTCTAGCTAGCTCCTTTCTCTCCCTTCCCTCCCTCTCTGCTCTCCTCCTCACTCTTTTTTTTCTGTCTCTATTTATCTCTCTCTCTCTGTTTTTGGATATCTGAGGTTTGTTCTCCTGCCGGTGTGAATGATTTGAATTCTTTGGCTGGTTAGCAGAGAAATGATGGAGCAGTCAGAGAGGTTCTTGAGGTTTCACCTGGAAGATCTGACAGCTCGTTCACCTGGAAGACAATATTTATCATGGAACAGTGTGAAATTACTTCTCCTCTCCGGGGTCCGTCGGGTCGTCCTAGTTCTGTGAAATGGAATGGCAGGTAGCCATGAACTTCATTTATCTCCCATTATTATCTGGAGAAACATCTGAAGGTTGTGGGGTCATTGGACAATGATGAGTGTGACAAATGACGGAATCACCAAAGTGCCGGAGAGAATTATTATCTGTCTGTAGATGTCAGTCAGCGGAATGAGGCCTTCACCCGCATCCATGTATACCAATATCTCCAATCATAGAACCATTTCTCTGGTTTATTCGCAGTGTCCTTCTCTACCCTTTCCTTAAACTGTCCCTGTTAATGAGGACAAATATAAACTTCCCTTAGAGGTATGAATGTATAGAGATCATGAATAGTATAGAAGAGATGTGTTGTCAAATACTAACACCCCCAAAAACATACTTACCCAACTTCCGAAAACCCAACACTCCCTCCACCAATAAAAGGAGACCACACTTTGTTGGAGTCAGGGGCGGACTGACAACTCATGGGGCCCCCGGGCAATAGGGGATCATGGGGCCCCTGTGTCCTTGCCCAAACTCAGAAAAGCCTATGAAAAGGTATCAGGGGGACCTCATGGGCCCCCCTACTGACCCCGAGCCCAGTTTCCATATGGTCAGTCCGCCCCTGGTTGGAGTAAACTGGCCTTCACGGCCTTTTATTAACAATTTAACTTAAATATATAGAAAACATTCCTAAAACAGAAACCTCCATAAATTTACGGAATGAGTTGTTGGTCTAGGCAGGCACCCAAAACAATATTGATCTCCCCCTGCGGAACCTTCACCTTAATGTTCCTACTAGGCCTCCAGCCGCAACGCACCGACTCGGAGACAAGGACTCACCTTCCGCAGGTAGACCTCCACCTTCCAGTTAAACCTCGGTTAACTGGAATTTACTCGGGCACACTATACCACAGATGGGTCCCAACCATACCACAGATGGGTCCCAACCAGGGGCGGACTGACCATTTGGAAACTCAGGCACTGCCCGGGGTCAGTATGGGGCCCCATGAGATGCCCCTGGTACCTTTTTCATAGGCTTTTTTGAGTTTGGGCAAGGACACAGGGGCCCCATGATCCCCTATTGCCCGAGGGCCCCATGAGTTGTCAGTCCGCCCCTGGTCCCAACCATACCACAGATGGGTCCCAACCATACCACAGATGGGTCCCAACCATACCACAGATGGGTCCCAACCATACCACAGATGGGTCCCAACCATACACTTATCATCACAAACCATTAACAACCTACCAAGACCACCAACTGCCACCAAACTAAACAAGCCAAACAGAACAAACACCCCAGGGGAGGGCGGACAGGAACTTCTCTCTTCAGCTGCTAACCAGTACTGGCTCCTCTGACCCCCCAGCACTCCCCCAGGATTCAGGATGATCCCACCCAAACCTACTAACACCAGTCAGGTAACCTTCCTATCTTTTTTAACCCTTCCCCTTTAACTTAACCCTTTCCTGTCTTTTCTCCCTCTTCACCTCGTCATGTCTGCCCTGCGCAATCCTTCTCTTTCTTCCGCTACGGGCACCCCTGACTGAGATGAAGTCACCTGAAGGACCTGTAGGCCAAGCCTCGGTGAATTGCCTCCAGGATGGAACAGGTTAAACCTTCAAACACTTAAATCCACACATTTTTTTTGGGCTGAGAAGACTTTTATGTATATTTTTCATTTCTTTGGAAGTTTAAATTGAGTTCTGTGTGAGAAGTGGAGGTCCTCCGAGACCCTCATTAACAATCTGAAGAAACAGATGTATCAAGAGATTGCGCAGATTATGAGTCAGACCTCTGCGCGCAACACCCCTGGGAAGGCTCTTTTTAATTACCCTTGACTGGAGGAAAAAAATGACTTCATATTTAATTTTGATTTTAATATTTCAGTCTTTGACACCATTCTGGCTTCCATGGTGATAATGAAGCTCACAGGCCCCACCACCCACCTTCATTTCCTCAACACAGTACCTTGAATTCTACACCGTTTCCAGGATTAGACATTCTCAGGTGCCCTCAACCTCCTGTGGTTGCCATGATTGCTCATTCCTTGGCTTCAAAGGGTGACATTCATAGATGTCCATGAGGACACCAAGTTTTTGCTGCAGTTCTTGCTATGGTCATTGCTGCCGTCATTATGCAGTCCTTGCTGTGGTCATTCCTGCGGTCATTGTGCAGTTCTTGCTAAAGCCATTGCTGCAGTCCTTGTTACAGTTAATGTTGCGGTCACTGATGCTGTTCTTCTATGGTCATCCCTTCAGTCCATAGATGTCCATGAGGACACCAAGTTTTTGCTGCAGTTCTTGCTATGGTCATTGCTGCGGTCATTATGCAGTCCTTGCTATGGGCACTGCTGCAGTCCATAATATGGTCATTTCTGTGGTCATTGTGCAGTCACTACTATGGACATTACTGCAGTCCTTGCTATGGTCACCTCTGCAGTCCATGATATGGTCATTGCCGCAGTGCTTGCTGTGGTCATTCTTGCAGTTATTGCTGCAGTCCTTGCTATGCCCATTGCTGCCATTGTGCAGTTCTCGCTAGTCATTGCTGCAGTCCTTGTTACGGTTATTATTGCTATGGTCATTCTTGAAGTCCTTGCTATGGCATTGATTTAGCCATTGTGCAGTCCCTGCCATGGTCATTTCTGTGGTTATTGTGCAGTCCCTGCTAGGGTAATTTCTGTGGTTATTGTGCAGTCCCTGCTAGGGTCATTTCTGTGGTTATTGTGCAGTCCCTGCTAGGGTCATTTCTGTGGTTATTGTGCAGTCCCTGCTAGGGTCATTGCTCCATTTATTTGATGCAACCATTGCTACTGTCATTGCTGTGGTTGTTAAGTCCTTGCCATGGTCATTGCTGTAGTCCTTGCTATGCTCATTAGTCATTCCTGTAGTCCTTGTTATGGTCAATGCTGCAGTTATTGCTGTGGCCATTGCTGCAGTCCATGATTTGGTTATTCCAGTGGTCATTGCTGCAGTTCATGCAAAAGTAATCTCTGCGGCCATCGTCGCAGTTCTTGCTATGGTCATTCCTGCAGTCCTTGCTGCGGCCATTGCTGCGGTCATTGTGCAGTTCTTGCTATGGTCATTCCTGCAGTCCTTGCTGCGGCCATTGCTGCGGTCATTGTGCAGTTCTTGCTAAAGCCATTGCTGCAGTCCTTGTTACAGTTAATGTTGCGGTCACTGATGCTGTTCTTCTATGGTCATCCCTTCAGTCCTTGCTATTGCCATTGTTTTAGCCATTGTACTCTCCATGCCGTGGTCATTCCCGTGGTCATTGTAAAGTCCCTACTATGGTCATTGCTCCAGTTATTTGACACAGTCTTTGCCACTATCATTGGTGCGGTTACTGATGCAGTCCTTGGAATGGTAATTGCTATAGTCATTTCTGTAGGCCTTGCTATGGCCATTGGTCATTCATAGAGTCCTTGCTATGATCATTGATGTGGTTATTTCTGCAGTTAATGATGCAGTCCTTGCTATGGTCATTGCTGTGATTTATGGCTGTGGTCACTGATGCAGTTCCTTCTATGGTCATTCCTTCAGTCCTTGCTATATCCATTGTTTTAGCCATTGCACTTTCCATGCCATGGTCATTCCTGTGGTCATTGTAAAGTCCCTGTTATGGTCATTGCTCCAGTTACTTGACACAGTCTTTGCCACTGTCATTGGTGCGGTTACTGATGCAGTCCTTGGAATGGTCATTGCTATAGTCATTGCTGTAGTCCGTGCTATGGCCTTTGGTCATTCCTGGAGTCCTTGCTATGATCATTGCTGTGGTTCTTTCTGCAGTTAATGATGCCGTCCGTGCTGTGGTTATTGCTGTGGTTACTGATACAGTCCTTGCTATGGTCATTGCTGTGATTTATGCCTGTGGTCATTGCTGTGGTTACTGATGCAGTCCTTGCTGTGGTCATTGCTGTGGTTACTGATGCAGTCCTTGCTGTGGTCATTGCTGTGGTTACTGATGCAGTCCTTGCTGTGATTTATGGCTGTGGTCATCGCTGTGGTTACTGATACAGTCCTTCCTGTGGTCATTGCTGTGCCTTATGGCTGTGGTCATTGCTGTGGTTACTGATACAGTCCTTGCTATGGTCATGGCTGTGATTTATGGCTGTGGTCATTGCTGTGGTTATGGCTGTGGTCATTGCTGTGGTTGCTGATACAGTCCTTGCTGTGGACATTGCTGTGATTTATGGCTGTGGTCATTGCTGTGGTTATGGCTGTGGTCATTGCTGTGGTTGCTGATACGGTCCTTGCTGTGGACATTGCTGTGATTTATGGCTGTGGTCATTGCTGTGGTTGCTGATACAGTCCTTGCTGTGGACATTGCTGTGATTTATGGCTGTGGTCATTGCTGTGGTTATGGCTGTGGTCATTGCTGTGGTTGCTGATACGGTCCTTGCTGTGGACATTGCTGTGATTTATGGCTGTGGTCATTGCTGTGGTTACTGATGCAGTCCTCGCTATGGTCATTGCTGTGGTTATGGCTGTGGTCATTGCTGTGGTTAGTGATACAGTCCTTGCTATGGTCATTGCTGTGGTCATTGCTGTGGTTATGGCTGTGGTCATTTCTGTGGTCATTGCTGTGGTTATGGCTGTGGTCATTGCTGTGGTTATGGCTGTGGTCATTGCTGTGGTCATTGCTGTGGTTATGGCTGTGGTCATTGCTGTGGTTATGGCTGTGGTCATGGCTGTGGTCACTGCTGTGGTCATTGCTGTGGTCATTGCTGTGGTTATGGCTGTGGTCACTGCTGTGGTCATTGCTGTGGTCATTGCTGTGGTTATGGCTGTGGTCATTGCTGTGGTCATTGCTGTGGTTATGGCTGTGGTCATTGCTGTGGTCAATGCTGTGGTCATTGCTGTGGTTATGGCTGTGGTCATTGCTGTGGTCATTTCTGTGGTCAATGCTGAAGTCCTCATTATGGTGTCTGCTCATTAATGAGGCCCACACAGACCTTATCTACATCTACTTACCACTTCCCTGCTCTACATGGTGGTAACGTGTCCTCCGGAGGAGCAGATTTGGAAGTGTTCTGAAGTATCTCAGAGGGGGTTCTCCGCTCCTTTAATAGATAAACCTTGTTATATTTTTACTCTAGAAATCAGGTGACCAGATTCAGCCTTTTCATCTCGTTCAGCACAGACTTCAGAGCTGCCACCTCCATGGAAGCCGCATGAAGAATTCCTCCACAGTCATTCCGTCAGAGAAGATTACTGTCACATGGAAGCAGGTCGCAGATATCAGGAAGAGGGAGGCAAGCAGTACAGAGGGAGGCAGGTAGTATATAGGTAGGTGGGCACACAGAGGGAGACAGGAAGCATAGAGAGAGCAAGGCAATTCACACGGAAGCAAGCAGTACAGAGGTATGCAGGCAGTAGAAAGAAATACAGGCAGTACAGAGAGAGGCAGGCAATACAGAGGAAGGCAGGCAGTACAGAGCGAGGCAGGCAGTACAGAGGAAGGCAGGCAGTACAGAGCGAGGCAGGCAGTACAGAGGAAGGCAGGCAGTACAGAGAGAGGCAGGCAGTACAGAGGGAAGCAGGCAGTACAGAGAGAGGCAGGCAGTAGAGAGAAATGCGGTCAGTACAGAGAGAGGCAGGCAGTACAGAGGAAGGCAGGCAGTACAGAGGAAGGCAGGAAGCACAGAGAAAGGCAGGCAGTACAGAGAGGGACAGGCAGTACAGAGGAAGGCAGGCAGTGCAGAGGAAGGCAGGCAGTACAGAGAATTGCAGGCAGTACAAAGAGAGGCAGGCAGTAAAGAGGAAGGCAGGGAGCACAGCGGAAGGCAGGCAGCACAGAGAGAAACAGGAAGTACAGAGGAAGGCAGGCAGTACAAAGAAAGGCAGGCAGTACAGTGGAAAGCAGACAGCACAGAGGAAGGCAGGCAGCATAGACAAAGGCAGGAAGTACAGAGGAAGGCAGGCAGTACAGAGGAAGGTAGCACAGAGAGAGGCAGGCAGAACAGAGGAATGCAGGCAGCACAGAGGAAGGCAGGCAGTACAAAGAATGACAGACAGCACAGAGGAAGGCAGGCAGCACAGAGAAAGGCAGGCAGCACAGAGGAAGGCAGGCAGCACAGAGTGAGGAAGGCAGTAAAGAGAGAAACAGGCAGTACAGAGGAAGGCAGGCAGCACAGAGGAAGGCAGGCAGCATAGACAAAGGCAGGAAGTACAGAGGAAGGCAGGCAGTACAGAGGAAGGTAGCACAGAGAGAGGCAGGCAGAACAGAGGAATGCAGGCAGCACAGAGGAAGGCAGGCAGTACAAAGAATGACAGACAGCACAGAGGAAGGCAGGCAGCACAGAGGAAGGCAGGCAGCACAGAGTGAGGAAGGCAGTAAAGAGAGAAACAGGCAATACAGAAGAAGGCTGGCAGTACAGAGGAAGGCAGGCAACACAGAGGAAGGTAGGAAGCACAGAGGAAGGCAGGCAGCACAGAGGGGGGCAGGCAGTACAGAGTTAGGTAGGCAGCACAGAGGAAGGCAGGCAGCACAGAGGAAGGCAGGCAGCGCAGAGGAAGGCAGGCAGCACAAAGGAAGGCAGGCAGCACAGGGGAAGGCAGGAAGCACAGAGAAAGGCAGGCAGTACAGAGGAAGGCAGGCAGCACAGAGGAAAGCAGTCAGCACAGAGGAAGGCAGGCAGCACAGAGGAAAGCAGGCAGCACAGAGGAAGGCAGGCAGCACTGAGGAAGGCAGGCAGCACTGAGGAAGGCAGGCAGCACAGAGGAAGGCAGGCAGTACAGAGGACGGCATGCAGTACAGAGGACGGCAGGCAGTACAGAGGATGGCAGGCAGTACAGAGGACGGCAGGCAGTACAGAGGATGGCAGGCAGTACAGAGGAAGGCAAGCAGTACAGAGAGAGGCAGGCAGCACAGAGGAAGGCAAGCAGTACAGAGAGAGGCAGGCAGCACAGAGGAAGGCAAGCAGTACAGAGAGAGGCAGGAAGCACAGAGGAAGGCAAGCAGTACAGAGAGAGGCAGGCAGCACAGTTGAAGGCTCATTTATTAATGACTATCTATCTTGTTATCAATAAGGATAATTAGATTTTTATAATTGAACATTTCCCGGAATACAAATGTCAGGATCTCGTTCTCAGCTCCGATGTTATCTGTGTATTATAACTACCCCTTGTACATCCCTCATTATCGCCCCCCATTGTAACCCCTTGTTATCACCCCTCATTAGCGCCTCATTATCACCCCTCATTATCGCCCCATGACATTCCTTCTGTACTGGACGATCGCTCAGAACGATGTTTGTGTTTTTATGTAATAACTGAAATAAAACGTTTTTCTGCGGCAATCCACAGTCATCCTCTGTGCAAAATGCAGACCCCCCCCCCCCCGTACTGAACCCCCTTTTCCCCCCCTGACTTAGTGGTGCTTCCATCCTGGGCTTCTCTGTCTGACATGTCGTGTCATCCCCATCCTCATCTCTGCCTGCAGAACCTTCTCTCTAAATGACAGAATAATCCTCGCTGTGTATTGAAATGAGCGGCGTTCTCTTTATGAAGCCGTGGCGGAGAGCGCGGCGCGTTCTAATAAAAGCCTCACCTTAGGCGCTCACAGAGGACATCAGAGGATTATTAGTGTTCTGCCAGATGTGCCGTCTCAGCAATCTGATGGCAGCGCTGACACCTCTCTGGACTGGGGATCATTCCCTAAAGAAAGGACTGTAGGTGGTCCCGAGCTCACGCACCCACTGCAATCCTCCACCCAATTCTCCACCTTTCTTCAGTCATGGCGCCCATTAAAATGGTGTGGACTCTGGAGGTGCCCCTCCCCCGGAGGAATTATCTTCCGAAATTGGGGGTACATGTTAATAGATGTCTCCTGCAGCACACTGACACATTGACACTGAACACTGACCACTGACACCTGACACGGAACACTGACCACTGACACATTGACACTGAACACTGACCACTGACACCTGACACGGAACACTGACCACTGACACCTAACACTAACCCTGAGCACCAATACCTAACACAGACCACTAACACTGAGCACCAACACCTAACACTGACCACCAGAGGTGGACTGACAACTCATGGGGCCCCGGGCAATAGAGGATCATGGGGCCCCTGTGTCCTTGCCCAAACTCAAAAAAGACTATGAAAAAGGTACCAGGGGCATCTCATGGGGCCCCCTACTGACCCCGGGCAGTGCCCGAGTTTCCAAATGGTCAGTCCGCCCCTGCTGACCACTGACACTGAGCTCCAACACCTAGCACTGACCACTGACACTGAGCACCAACACCTAGCACTGACCACTGACACTGAGCACCAACACCTAACACTGACCACTGACACTGAGAACTAATACCTAACACTGACCACTGACACTGAGCACCAACACCTAACACTGACACGGAACACTGACCACTGACACCTAACACTGACGCGCAACACTGACCACTGACACCTAACACTGACACTGAGCACTAATACCTAACACAGACCACTGACACTGAGCACCAATACCTAACACTGACCACTGACACTGAGCACCAGTACCTAACACTGACCATTGACACTGAGCACTAATACCTAACACTGACCACTGACACTGAGCACCAATACCTAACACTGACCACTGACACTGAGCACCAATACCTAACACTGACCACTGACACTGAGCACCAATACCTAACACTGACCATTGACACTGAGCACTAATACCTAACACAGACCACTGACACTGAGCACTAATACCTAACACTGACCACTGACACTGAGCACCAATACCTAACACTGACCACTGACACTGAGCACTAATACCTAACACAGACCACTGACACTGAGCACCAATCATAAAACAGAACATGGCAACAAGTAAACCAATACAATACCCCCTGTTCAATAGTCCCCTCCCCCCAGTTGTTCCTAACACTGTGTAGCGCCCCCTTTAGCATCATTGACAGCGGTGAATCTTCTGTAATAGTTGTCTATGAGGCCCCTGAATTCCTGCAGGTGGTAGAGCCGCCCATTCGTCTCGGCAAAATAACCTCCAGGTCATGCAAAGTCTTTGGTGGTCTTTCATGAACGGCAGGTTTGAGATCTCCTCAGAGCGTCTCGATGATATGAAGGTCAGGAGACTGTGATGGCCACTCCAGAACCTTCACCTTTTCCTGCTGTGACCTCTGGAGGGTCAGCTTGGCCTTGTGCTGAGGGTCATTGTCGTGCTGGAAAGTCTACAAGCGTCCCATGCACAGCTTTCATCCAGAAGAATTCAAATTGTCTGCCAGTATTTTCTGATAACATTCTGCATTCATCTCACCATCAATTTTCTCAAGATTACTTTTATCTCACCCGGTATAGACCTTGTTGACCCCTCTCCACACTTAGTGCTTATGGTTGTGACTAGAGATGAGCGAATCGAACTAGGCGAACCGGAATTCGAGTCGAATTTCAGGAAATATTCGATTCGTGTCGAAACCGAAATTTTGCCTACTTCGGGTGCGCGAATCGAACATTTCCCGATCAGCCGGCAAAAGTGTCCCTGCAGTGAGCTCCGCTATTTCTGACAGTTCTCTGACAGAAGGAACACATGTTTAGCGGTTGAAACATTGTATCTATTAGTTTACATTTAGGATACAGATGTTTCAACCACTGTACATGTGAAGAAGTTGTGAGAGAACTGTCAGAAATAGAGGAACTCTGCACATACACTTTTTGCCGGCTTGGAATTATTCTTCTTTTCATCCTACTTCTTCTTCTTCTTCATCCTCAGAAGAAGAGGATGAGGATGAGGATGAAGAAGAAGAAGAAGAAGAAGAAGAAGAAGAAGAAGTAGGATGAAAAGAAGAATAATTCCAAGCCGGCAAAAAGTGTATGTGCAGAGTTCCTCTATTTCTGACAGTTCTCTCACAGCTTCTTCACATGTACAGCGGTTGAAACATCTGTATCCTAAATGGAAACTAATAGATACAATTTGTATCTATTAGTTTCCATTTAGGATACAGATATTTCAACCGCTGTACATGTGAAGAAGCTGTGAGAGAACTGTCAGAAATAGAGGAACTCTGCACATACACTTTTTGCCGGCTTGGAATTATTCTTCTTTTCATTCTTCTTCTTCTTCCTCATCCTCATCCTCATCCTCATCCTCTTCTTCTGAGGATGAGGATGAAGAAGAAGAAGAAGAAGAAGTAGGATGAAAAGAAGAATAATTCCAAGCCGGCAAAAAGTGTATGTGCAGAGTTCCTCTATTCTGCAGATACACTTAGAGGAGCTCTGCAGATACACTTAGAGGAGCTCTGCACATACACTTTTTGCCGGCTTGGAATTAATCTTATTTTCATCCTACTTCTTCTTCTTCTTCTTCTTCTTCTTCATCCTCATCCTCAGAAGAAGAAGAGGATGAGGATGAGGATGAAGAAGAAGAAGAAGAAGTAGGATGAAAATAAGAATAATTCCAAACCGGAAAAAAGTGTATGTGCAGAGCTCCTCTAAGTGTATCTGCAGAGCTCCTCTAAGTGTATCTGCAGAATAGAGGAACTCTGCACATACACTTTTTGCCGGAAACCGCTGTATGGAGTGAATGTCCCAGAACTGTCAGAAATAGACTATTTATGACAGTTCTGGGACATTCACTGCATACAGCTGTTTTAACCGCTGTATGGAGGGAATGTCATGGAACTGTCAGAAATAGACTATTAATGACAGTTCTGGGACTGTCCTTCAATGCAGCGGTTGAAACATTGTATGTATTTGTTTCCATAAATGGATCCATTTATGGAAACAAATACATACAATGTTTCAACCGCTGCATGGAAGGACAGTCCCACAACTGTCATTAATAGTCTATTTCTGACAGTTCCATGACATTCCCTCCATACAGCGGTTAAAACAGCTGTATGGAGTGAATGTCCCAGATCTATCAGAAATAGACTATTTATGACAGTTCTGGGACATTCACTGCATACAGCTGTTTTAACCGCTGTATGGAGGGAATGTCATGGAACTGTCAGAAATAGACTATTAATGACAGTTCTGGGACTGTCCTTCCATGCAGCGGTTGAAACATTGTATGTATTTGTTTCCATAAATGGATCCATTTATGGAAACAAATACATACAATGTTTCAACCGCTGCATGGAAGGACAGTCCCAGAACTGTCATTAATAGTCTATTTCTGACAGTTCCATGACATTCCCTCCATACAGCGGTTAAAACAGCTGTATGGAGTGAATGTCCCAGATCTATCAGAAATAGACTATTTATGACAGTTCTGGGACATTCACTGCATACAGCTGTTTTAACCGCTGTATGGAGGGAATGTCATGGAACTGTCAGAAATAGACTATTAATGACA
Organism: Staurois parvus; assembly: GCF_062004578.1. NCBI lineage: Eukaryota > Metazoa > Chordata > Amphibia > Anura > Ranidae > Staurois > Staurois parvus. The sequence continues at coordinate 179,164 of NW_028319992.1, forward strand.
GTTCTGGGACTGTCCTTCCATGCAGCGGTTGAAACATTGTATGTATTTGTTTCCATAAATGGATCCATTTATGGAAACAAATACATACAATGTTTCAACCGCTGCATGGAAGGACAGTCCCACAACTGTCATTAATAGTCTATTTCTGACAGTTCCATGACATTCCCTCCATACAGCGGTTAAAACAGCTGTATGGAGTGAATGTCCCAGATCTATCAGAAATAGACTATTTATGACAGTTCTGGGACATTCACTGCATACAGCTGTTTTAACCGCTGTATGGAGGGAATGTCATGGAACTGTCAGAAATAGACTATTAATGACAGTTCTGGGACTGTCCTTCAATGCAGCGGTTGAAACATTGTATGTATTTGTTTCCATAAATGGATCCATTTATGGAAACAAATACATACAATGTTTCAACCGCTGCATGGAAGGACAGTCCCAGAACTGTCATTAATAGTCTATTTCTGACAGTTCCATGACATTCCCTCCATACAGCGGTTAAAACAGCTGTATGCAGTGAATGTCCCAGATCTATCAGAAATAGACTATTTATGACAGTTCTGGGACATTCACTGCATACAGCTGTTTTAACCGCTGTATGGAGGGAATGTCATGGAACTGTCAGAAATAGACTATTAATGACAGTTCTGGGACTGTCCTTCAATGCAGCGGTTGAAACATTGTATGTATTTGTTTCCATAAATGGATCCATTTATGGAAACAAATACATACAATGTTTCAACCGCTGCATGGAAGGACAGTCCCAGAACTGTCATTAATAGTCTATTTCTGACAGTTCCATGACATTCCCTCCATACAGCGGTTAAAACAGCTGTATGGAGTGAATGTCCCAGATCTATCAGAAATAGACTATTTATGACAGTTCTGGGACATTCACTGCATACAGCTGTTTTAACCGCTGTATGGAGGGAATGTCATGGAACTGTCAGAAATAGACTATTAATGACAGTTCTGGGACTGTCCTTCCATGCAGCGGTTGAAACATTGTATGTATTTGTTTCCATAAATGGATCCATTTATGGAAACAAATACATACAATGTTTCAACCGCTGTATGGAAGGACAGTCCCACAACTGTCATTAATAGTCTATTTCTGACAGTTCCATGACATTCCCTCCATACAGCGGTTAAAACAGCTGTATGGAGTGAATGTCCCAGATCTATCAGAAATAGACTATTTATGACAGTTCTGGGACATTCACTGCATACAGCTGTTTTAACCGCTGTATGGAGGGAATGTCATGGAACTGTCAGAAATAGACTATTAATGACAGTTCTGGGACTGTCCTTCAATGCAGCGGTTGAAACATTGTATGTATTTGTTTCCATAAATGGATCCATTTATGGAAACAAATACATACAATGTTTCAACCGCTGCATGGAAGGACAGTCCCAGAACTGTCATTAATAGTCTATTTCTGACAGTTCCATGACATTCCCTCCATACAGCGGTTAAAACAGCTGTATGCAGTGAATGTCCCAGATCTATCAGAAATAGACTATTTATGACAGTTCTGGGACATTCACTGCATACAGCTGTTTTAACCGCTGTATGGAGGGAATGTCATGGAACTGTCAGAAATAGACTATTAATGACAGTTCTGGGACTGTCCTTCAATGCAGCGGTTGAAACATTGTATGTATTTGTTTCCATAAATGGATCCATTTATGGAAACAAATACATACAATGTTTCAACCGCTGCATGGAAGGACAGTCCCAGAACTGTCATTAATAGTCTATTTCTGACAGTTCCATGACATTCCCTCCATACAGCGGTTAAAACAGCTGTATGGAGTGAATGTCCCAGATCTATCAGAAATAGACTATTTATGACAGTTCTGGGACATTCACTGCATACAGCTGTTTTAACCGCTGTATGGAGGGAATGTCATGGAACTGTCAGAAATAGACTATTAATGACAGTTCTGGGACTGTCCTTCCATGCAGCGGTTGAAACATTGTATGTATTTGTTTCCATAAATGGATCCATTTATGGAAACAAATACATACAATGTTTCAACCGCTGCATGGAAGGACAGTCCCAGAACTGTCATTAATAGTCTATTTCTGACAGTTCTATGACATTCCCTCCATACAGCGGTTGAAACCGCTGTATGGAGTGAATGTCCCAGAACTGTCAGAAATAGACAGAAACTGTCACAGAACTGTCCTTCTTCTCATCCTTCTCCTTCTTCTCATCCTTCTTCTCATCCTTCTTCTCATCCTTCTCCTTCTTCTCATCCTTCTCCTTCTTCTCATCCTTCTCCTTCTGCTCATCCTTCTTCTCATCCTTCTCCTTCTTCTCATCCTTCTCCTTCTCCTTCTTCTCATCCTTCTCCTTCTCCTTCTTCTCATCCTTCTCCTTCTCATCCTTCTCCTTCTCCTTCTCATCCTTCTCCTTCTTCTCATCCTTCTCCTTCTTCTCATCCTTCTCCTTCTCCTTCTTCTCATCCTTCTCCTTCTCCTTCTCATCCTTCTCCTTCTTCTCATCCTTCTCCTTCTCCTCATCCTTTTTCTTCTCATCCTTCTCCTTCTCCTTCTTCTCATCCTTCTCCTTCTTCTCATCCTTCTCCTTCTTCTCATCCTTCTCCTTCTTCTCATCCTTCTCCTTCTTCTCCTTCTTCTCATCATTCTCCTTCTTCTCATCCTTCTCCTTCTTCTCATCCTTCTCATCCTTCTTCTCATCCTTCTTCTTCTCATCCTTCTCCTTCTTCTCATCCTTCTCCTTCTCCTTCTTCTCATCCTTCTCCTTCTTCTCATCCTTCTCCTTCTTCTCATCCTTCTCCTTCTCATCCTTCTCCTTCTCCTTCTTCTCTTCCTTCTCCTTCTTCTCATCCTTCTCCTTCTTCTCATCCTTCTTCTTCTCATCCTTCTCCTCCTTCTTCTCATCCTTCTTCTCATCCTTCTTCTTCTCATCCTTCTCCTTCTTCTCATCCTTCTCCTTCTCCTTCTTCTCATCCTTCTCCTTCTTCTCATCCTTCTCCTTCTTCTCATCCTTCTCCTTCTTCTCATCCTTCTCCTTCTTCTCATCCTTCTCCTTCTCCTTCTTCTCTTCCTTCTCCTTCTTATCATCCTTCTCCTTCTTCTCATCATTCTCCTTCTTCTCATCCTTCTCCTTCTTCTCATCCTTCTTCTTCTCATCCTTTTCCTTCTTCTCATCCTTCTTCTTCTCATCCTTCTTCTTCTCATCCTTCTCCTTCTCATCCTTCTCTTTCTTCTCATCCTTCTCCTTCTCCTTCTTCTCATCCTTCTCCTTCTTCTCATCCTTCTCCTTCTCCTTCTTCTCATCCTTCTCCTTATTCTCAGCCTTCTTCTTCTCATCCTTCTCCTTCTCATCCTTCTCCTTCTCATCCTTCTCCTTCTTCTCATCCTTCTCCTTCTTCTCATCCTTCTCCTTCTCCTTCTTCTCATCCTTCTCCTTCTCCTTCTTCTCATCCTTCTCCTTCTCCTTCTTCTCATCCTTCTCCTTCTTCTCATCCTTCTCCTTCTTCTCATCCTTCTCCTTCTCCTTCTTCTCATCCTTCTCCTCATCCTTTTTCTTCTCATCCTTCTCCTTCTCCTTCTTCTCATCCTTCTCCTTCTTCTCATCCTTCTCCTTCTTCTCATCCTTCTCCTTCTTCTCATCCTTCTCCTTCTTCTCATCCTTCTCCTTCTCCTTCTTCTCTTCCTTCTCCTTCTTATCATCCTTCTCCTTCTTCTCATCATTCTCCTTCTTCTCATCCTTCTTCTTCTTCTCATCCTTCTTCTTCTCATCCTTTTCCTTCTTCTCATCCTTCTTCTTCTCATCCTTCTTCTTCTCATCCTTCTCCTTCTCATCCTTCTCTTTCTTCTCATCCTTCTCCTTCTCCTTCTTCTCATCCTTCTCCTTCTTCTCATCCTTCTCCTTCTTCTCATCCTTCTCCTTATTCTCAGCCTTCTTCTTCTCATCCTTCTCCTTCTCATCCTTCTCCTTCTCATCCTTCTCCTTCTTCTCATCCTTCTCCTTCTTCTCATCCTTCTCCTTCTCCTTCTTCTCATCCTTCTCCTTCTCCTTCTTCTCATCCTTCTCCTTCTCCTTCTTCTCATCCTTCTCCTTCTTCTCATCCTTCTCCTTCTTCTCATCCTTCTCCTTCTCCTTCTTCTCATCCTTCTCCTTCTCCTCATCCTTTTTCTTCTCATCCTTCTCCTTCTCCTTCTTCTCATCCTTCTCCTTCTTCTCATCCTTCTCCTTCTTCTCATCCTTCTCCTTCTTCTCATCCTTCTCCTTCTTCTCCTTCTTCTCATCATTCTCCTTCTTCTCATCCTTCTCCTTCTTCTCATCCTTCTCATCCTTCTTCTCATCCTTCTTCTTCTCATCCTTCTCCTTCTTCTCATCCTTCTCCTTCTCCTTCTTCTCATCCTTCTCCTTCTTCTCATCCTTCTCCTTCTCATCCTTCTCCTTCTCCTTCTTCTCTTCCTTCTCCTTCTTCTCATCCTTCTCCTTCTTCTCATCCTTCTTCTTCTCATCCTTCTCCTCCTTCTTCTCATCCTTCTTCTCATCCTTCTTCTTCTCATCCTTCTCCTTCTTCTCATCCTTCTCCTTCTTCTCATCCTTCTCCTTCTTCTCATCCTTCTCCTTCTTCTCATCCTTCTCCTTCTTCTCATCCTTCTCCTTCTCCTTCTTCTCTTCCTTGTCCTTCTTATCATCCTTCTCCTTCTTCTCATCATTCTCCTTCTTCTCATCCTTCTCCTTCTTCTCATCCTTCTTCTTCTCATCCTTTTCCTTCTTCTCATCCTTCTTCTTCTCATCCTTCTTCTTCTCATCCTTCTCCTTCTCATCCTTCTCTTTCTTCTCATCCTTCTCCTTCTCCTTCTTCTCATCCTTCTCCTTCTTCTCATCCTTCTCCTTCTCCTTCTTCTCATCCTTCTCCTTATTCTCAGCCTTCTTCTTATCATCCTTCTCCTTCTTCTCATCATTCTCCTTCTTCTCATCCTTCTCCTTCTTCTCATCCTTCTCCTTCTTCTCATCCTTCTCCTTCTCCTTCTTCTCATCCTTCTCCTTCTCCTTCTTCTCATCCTTCTCCTTCTCCTTCTTCTCATCCTTCTCCTTCTTCTCATCCTTCTCCTTCTTCTCACCCTTCTCCTTCTCCTTCTTCTCATCCTTCTCCTTCTCCTTCTTCTCATCCTTCTCCTTCTCCTTCTCCTTCCTCATCTCCAAGGGCATTTAAATTAAAGGTACAGTGTTCTGCACTAATTTAAAGGCTCTCTGAAGCCTAGAAACCCTTTAAATAAGTCATCTTCGTAGCGGAGAAATTCGCATCGAATCGAATTTCACACTGGAATTCGCCGAATCAGCCGAATCGAATTTTTCATTTCTTCGCTCATCTCTAGTTGTGACCATAAAGCTCTATTTTGGTCTCGTCAATCCAGATTACAATGTGGCAGAAGCTGTGAGACGTATCAAGGTGTTGTCAGACATATTGTAACCGGACGTCTTTGTAGCATTGGCACAGTAAAGGCTTCTTTCTGACAACTCGGCCATGCAGCTCATTTTTGTTCAATTACAGTCATATTGTGCTCCTTGAAACAACCACGCCGTCTTTTTCCAGGTTGGTGCGCTCTTTTCTTTTGTTCTCTACTACGGTCCAACTCCTCCAGGAGGGCACATCAATACGTACCATTGCCAGAAGGTTTGCTGTGTCTCCCAGCACAGTCTCAAGAGCATGGAGGAGATTCCAGGAGACAAGAGCATGGAGGAGGTTCCAGGAGACAGGCAGTTCCTCTAGGAGAGCTGGACAGGGCCGTAGAAGGTCCTTAACCCATCAACAGGACCGGTATCTGCTCCTTTGTGCAAGGAGGACAAGGATGAGCCCTGCCAGAGCCCTACAAAATGACCTCCAGCAGGCCAGTGGTGTGAATGTCTCTGACCAAACAATCAGAAACAGACTTCAAGAGGGTGGCCTGAGGGCCCGACATCCTCTAGTGGGCCCTGTGCTCACTGCCTGGCACCATAGAGCTGGATCGGCATTTGCCATTGAACCCCAGAATTGGCAGGTCCACCACTGGCACCCTGTGCTTTTCACAGATGAGAGCAGGTTCCCCCTGAACACATGTGACAGACGTGAGAGGATCTGGAGAAGCCGTGGAGAACGTTCTGCTGCCTGTAACATGGTTCAGCATGACTGTTATTGGTGGGGGGTCAGTGATAGTCTGGGGAGGAATCTCCATGGAGGGACGCACAGACCTCTACAGGCTAGACAATGGCACCCTGACTGCCATTAGGTATGGGGATGAAATCCTTGGATCCATTGTTAGACCCTACGCTGGTGCAGTGGGTCCTGGGTTCCTCCTGGTGCAGTGGATCCTGGGCTCCTCCTGGTGTAGGGGGTCCTGGGTTCCTCCTGGTGCAGTGGGTCCTGGGCTCCTCCTGGTGCAGTGGGTCCTGGGCTCCTCCTGGTGTAGGGGGTCCTGGGTTCCTCCTGGTACATGACAATTCCTGGAGGATGAAGGAATTGATACCACTGAATGGCCCCCACGCTCGCCTGACCTAAATTCAATAGAACCCCTCTGGGATGTCATGTTTTGGTCCATCCGACGCCACCAGGTTGCACCTCAGACTGTTACGGAGCTCAGTGATGCCCTGGTCCAGATCTGGGAGGAAATCCCCCAGGGCACCATCCGTGGTCTCATTAGGACCCTCCCCCGACGTTGTCAGGCATGCATACAAGCACGTGGGGGCCACACAGACTACTGAGGACCATTCTGAGTTGCTGTAATGACATTTCTTCACAATGGACTCGCCTGCTGCATCATTCCTTCACTTTGATTTTCGAGGTGTCTTTGAATTCAGTCCTCTGTAGGTCGATCATTTCCATCAAACGATGGGGCGTCCTTACGTTCCTCACCCATCCCCCATCCATGTCAGTATAGAGATCCAGCAGGAGATTCCTCCCCATTGAGATCTGATGGGTTGTCAGAGTCTTCCTTTCATTTTATTTGAGCAGTGTAATATCATATGACGTAGCGGTGTCTGCGGAAGGCGATCCTCCTCTCTGGGGATTCACATATTGTATACAGTCATGGCCGAAATTGTTGGCACCCTTGATATTTTTCCTGAAAATCAAGTATTTCACACAAAAAAGGTATTGCATTAACACATGTTTTGCTATACACATGTTTATTCCCTTTGTATGTATTGGAACAAATATAAAACAGAGGCAGAAAAGCAAATATGACATAATGTCACACAAAACCCCAAAAATGGGCTGGACAAAAGTATTGGCACCCTTAACTTAATATTTGGTTGCACACCCTTTGGAAAACATAACTGAAATCAGTCGCTTCCTATAACCATCAATAAGCTTCTGACACCTCTCACCCGGAATTTTGGACCACTCTTCCTTTGCAAACAGCTCCAGGTCTCTCTTATTGGAAGGACACCTTTTCCCAACAGCAATTTTAAGATCTCTCCACAGGTGTTCAATGGGATTTAGATCTGGGCTCATTGCTGGCCACTTCAGAACTCTCCAGCGCTTCTTTGCCATCCATTTCTGAGTGCTTTTTGACGTATGTTTGGGGTCATTGTCCTGCTGGAAGACCCAGGATCTTGGACGCAAACCCAGCTTTCTGACACTGGGCCCTACAGTGCGACCCAAAATCCTTTGGTAATCCTCAGATTTCATGATGCCTTGCACACAGTCAAGGCACCCAGTGCCAGAGGCAGCAAAACAACCCCAAAACATCATTGAACCTCCACCATATTTTACCGTAGGTACTGTGTTTTGTTCTTTGTAGGCCTCATTCCGTTTTCGGTAAACAGTAGAATGATGTGCTTTACCGAAAAGCTCTATCTTGGTCTCATCTGTCCACAAGACGTTTTCCCAGAAGGCTTTTGGCTTACTCAAGTACATTTTGGCAAACTGTAGTCTTGCTTTTTTATGTCTCTGTGTCAGCAGTGGGGTCCTCCTGGGTCTCCTGCCATAGCGTTTCATTTCATTTAAATGTCGACGGATAGTTCGCGCTGACACTGATGCTCCCTGAGCCTGCAGGACAGCTTGAATGTCTTTGGAACATGTTTGGGGCTGCTTATCCACCATCCGGACTATTCTGCGTTGCAATCTTTCATCAATTTTCCTCATCCGTCCACGACCAGGGAGATTAGCTACAGTGCCATGGGTTGCAAACTTCTTGATAATGTTGCGCACTGTGGACAAAGGCAAATCTAGTTCTCTGGAGATGGACTTGTAACCTTGAGATTGTTGATATTTTGCCACAATTTTGGTTCTCAGGTCCTCAGACAGTTCTCGTCTCCTCTTTCTGTTGTCCATGCTTAGTGTGGCACAGACAGACACACAATGCAAAGGTTAAGTGAACGTCTCTCCTTTTTATCTGCTTTCAGGTGTGATTTCTATATTGCCCACACCTGTTACTTGCCCCAGGTGAGTTTACAGGAGCATCACATGCTTGTAACATTCTTATTTATCCGCAGTTGTGAAAGGGTGCCAATACTTTTGTCCAGCCCATTTTTGGAGGTTTGTGTGACATTATGTCGAATTTGCTTTCTTTCCTCCCTTTTTTTGTTTTGTCCCAATACACACAAAGGGAATAAACATGTGTATAGCAAAACATGTGTTAATGCAATACGTTTCGTGAGAAATACATGATTTCCTGGAGAAATATCAAGGGTGCCAACAATTTCGGCCATGACTGTATAATATATATATTACATGACGTAGCGGTGTCTGCGGAAGGCGATTCTCCTCTCTGGGGATACACATATTGTATATAATATATATAATACATGACGTAGCTGTGTCTGCGGAAGGCGATCCTCCTCTCTGGGGATACGCATATTGTATATAATATATATATTACATGACGTAGCGGTGTCTGCGGAAGGCAATCCTCCTCTCTGGGGATTCACATATTGTATATAATATATATATTACATGACGTAGCGGTGTCTGCGGAGGGGATCCTCCTCTCTGGGGATTCACATATTGTATATAATATATATATTACATGACGTGGCGGTGTCTGCGGAAGGCGATCCTCCTCTCTGGGGATACGCATATTGTATATAATATATATTACATGACGTAGCTGTGTCTGCGGAAGGCGATCCTCCTCTCTGGGGATTCACATATTGTATATAATATATATATTACATGATGTAGCGGTGTCTGCGGAAGGCGATCCTCCTCTCTGGGGATACGTATATTGTATATCATATATATTACATGACGTAGCGGTGTCTGCGGAAGGGATCCTCCTCTCTGGGGATACGCATATTGTATAGTATATATATATTACATGACGTAGCTGTGTCTGCGGAGGGGATCCTCCTCTCTGGGGATACGCATATTGTATAGTATATATATTACATGACATAGCTGTGTCTGCGGAAGGCGATCCTCCTCTCTGGGGATACGCATATTGTATATAGTATATATATATTACATGACATAGCTGTGTCTGCGGAAGGCGATCCTCCTCTCTGGGGATACGCATATTGTATAATATATATATTACATGACGTAGCGGTGTCTGCGGAGGGGATCCTCCTCTCTGGGGATACGTATATTGTATATAATATATATATTACATGATGTAGCGGTGTCTGCGGAAGGCGATCCTCCTCTCTGGGGATTCACATATTGTATATAATATATATATTACATGACGTAGCGGTGTCTGCGAAAGGCGATCCTCCTCTCTGGGGATACACATATTGTATATAATTAGAGATGAGCGAATCGAACCAGGCGAAGTGGAATTAGATTCGAATTTCAGGAAAAATTCGATTCGTGCCGAATCCGAATATTAGCCAACTTCGGGTGCACGAATCGGATTTTTCCCGATCAGCCGGCAAAAGTGTCCCTGCAGAGAGCTCCGCTATTTCTGACAGTTCCTTCACATGTACAGCGGTTGAAACATTGTATCTATTTGTTTCCATTTAGGATACAGATGTTTTTATTCGGAAACAGATACAATGTTTCAACTGCTGTAAATGTGAAGGAACTGTCAGAGAACTGTCAGAAATAGAGGAGCTCTCTGCAGATACACTTTTTGCTGTACTGGAATACTTCTTCTTTTCATTCTTCTCATTCTTCTTTTCATTCTTCTTTTCATTCTTCTTCTCATTCTTCTTTTCATTCTTCTTCTTCTTCTTTTCATTCTTCTTTTCATTCTTCTCATTCTTCTTTTCATTCTTCTTTTCATTCTTCTTCTTCTTCTTTTCATTCTTCTTTTCATTCTTCCTCTTCTTCTTTTCATTCTTCTTTTCATTCTTCTTCTTCCTTTCATTCTTCTCATTCTTCTTTTCATTCTTCTTCTTCTTCTTCTTTTCATTCTTCTTCTTTTCATTCTTCTTTTCATTCTTCTTCTTCTTCTTTTCATTCTTCTCATTCTTCTTTTCATTCTTCTTCTTCTTCTTTTCATTCTTCTTCTTTTCATTCTTCTCATTCTTCTTTTCATTCTTCTTCTTCTTCTTTTCATTCTTCTTCTTTTCATTATTCTTTTCATTCTTCTTCTTCTTCTTTTCATTCTTCCTCTTCTTCTTTTCATTCTTCTTTTCATTCTTCTTCTTCTTTTCATTCTTCTTCTTCTTCTTTTCATTCTTCTTCTTCTTCTTCTTTTCATTCTTCTCATTCTTCTTTTCATTCTTCTTCTTCTTTTCATTCTTCTTTTCATTCTTCTTCTTCTTTTCATTCTTCTTCTTTTCATTCTTCTTCTTCTTCTTCGTCGTGCCCCGTGACTGCCCAAATGAGTGAAGTGTGCGGTGATTCTAAGATCGACGGCACTCATCTGCATGTCATACTGACTGACAGTATTATTTCTCTTCCCCAGCAGACTCCAAGGGCATTTAAATTAAAGGTACAGTGTTCTGCACTAATATAAAGGCTCTCTGAAGCCTAGAAACACCCTTTTTATAAGTTAAATTCACGGCGAATAAATTCGCATCGAATCGAATTTCTCCCGCAAATTCGGCGAATCAGCCGAATCGAATTTTTGAATAATTCGCTCATCTCTATATATAATATATATTACATGACATAGCGGTGTCTGCAGAAGGAGATCCTCTTCTCTGGAAATCTCTGAATGAGAGGGGGAATTTTCGGTCTCCTCTTGGTGGGAATCCTGCCGGGATGAGCGCAGGAAATGCCAAGTGTCCTCTCTTCTGGTTCATGTCTTTGGCGGCGAGCGGCGTCTCCTCGTCTGAGTTATCGCGGCCCCCTGAGTGCAATATTTCTAATTAAATCTGCTGCCTTGTTTGCATAAATCTCAGTAAACAAATGAGGGGAGAGACGGATCCATCTGGAGCGCCTAATTCTCCTCACTCTGGAGGAACACAGAACCGAGGACGGCTTCTCCTGCCAAAGGATTTACAGTTCTGTGCAGCCAGCCGCGTGATGTAGACACCCTGCCAGACAGCACGGCCATGACCCGGACCTACCTACAGGTCACAGGGACCCTGTCACTGGACCATTTCTTTATTAAAAACTCTTCCCATAAGATGATATTTACCGTATCATGTTCTCTCCGTGTTATTCACCTGTAGACGTGTAGACATCCAAAAGCCTTGACACCACTGCTGGGTGCCGCCATCTTGGATGTGATGTCAGCAGACTCAGTACTGTCCTTTTGCTCTTTCCCCTGCATCTGCATGTAAGGTAATGGGGGGGTGGGGGCAGGGGCGGACTGACAACTCATGGGGCCCCTGGGCAATAGGGGATCATGGGGCCCCTGTGCCCTTGCCAAAACTCAAAAAAGCCTACCAGGGGCATCTCATGGGGCCCCTTACTGACCCCGGGCCCTCGGGCAGTGCCCGAATTTCCAAATGGTCAGTCCACCCCTGGGTGGGGGGAGGGGTGGAGGAGGGACTGAAAAAGCGAGTTCCGGGTGTTACTGTTCTCTCCTTAAAATGACCAACTCAGTATTTAAAGCAGACCTCCGCTTTTTCCCCCTGCAGTGTACTGGAAGTGAAGCTCAAAGCACCCCGGGAGCTCCAAAATCTGAGATTCTCTACTATGGAAGCTAAATCCTAGACGTATATGATGACACTCTGGGCCCCACCCTCCATCCTGCGTCCCCCACGTTGGTTGGTGAGACCACCATCAGATATACCAGCCAATAGGAAAGCACAGCAGGAGATGGCTTGACCTCCAGGCAGGGGCGGACTGACAACTCATGGGGCCCCCAGGCAATAGGTGATCATGGGGCCCGTGTGTCCTTGCCCAAACTCAAAAAAGCCTATGAAAAAGGTACCAGGGGCATCTCATGCGGCCCCCTACTGACCCCGGGCCCTCAGGCAGTGCCCGAGTTTCCAAATGGTCAGTCCACCCCTGCCTCCGGGGAAGGAAGCTACACCAGGGGGGTATTTACCACAAGGCTAGGGTGGCATTTTTTTTAGAGGGGCAGCACTGCCCCCCCGGAAGAAGGGACATTGGGACCAGGTGGGTTCGGAGAGAGGCTGGGGGATGCTTGATGGTGTATGCAGAACCCAAATGTCGTTCTTGAGGATGGCCAGAGCTGTGAAGGCTCTCTCCACGGGAAGGGGGTATCTGGAGTTGGTCGGTGGCAGGCTCTCTCCACCGGGGAGGGGGGGCGTCCAATTTTTGTGTGGCCTAGAGGGCACACCACTGGGCTGCACAGACCAGGCCGGGGGGTCTACCCCACAGGCAGTCATTGGTAAGTGGTGACAGGTGACCACAAGCCTCTGAGGACATCACACACTCACAATTACCGTCACGTTCCACAAGCCTTGGGTTCCCTTTTAATCAATGTTCCTTTTCCTGTTCCACAATGACGTCACGTTCCAACCATACAAATCCCACAATATAGAAAAGAAAATTAATTTCCCATCTGTTGGCGGAGGAAAAAATTGTAATTTATTTCAATAAAAGCCGGACTAAGGAAAGAGATAAAATGAGCGTTGTGACAGGAGGGGGCGCGGGCGGCTCATCGCTTCTTCCATTGTCATCACTTTCACGTCTAAAATAATTCCAAAAGAGGAGATTCAGTGCTGGGCGGAGTACAATAAATTCACGAATCCACCCTGAGGGATCACATTTGCAATACACCGCCCTCTATGTGTCCCACTCTGATTGCAGCATTACTATGGCCCGCAGAGGCAGCGGAGCATGCTACCCACAGTCAGGGTCCCAAGCTAGGTCCTGCAGCATTCAAGGGGGCCTCTCAGAGGGGCTATCTGAGATCAAATCCTATTCTATGTGAACATGGACCCACCTTCACCCCCATTCCACTGCAGACATGGACCCACCTTCACCCCCATTCCACTGCAGACATGGACCCACCTTCACCCCCATTCCACTGCAGACATGGACCCACCTTCACCCCCATTCCACTGCAGACATGGACCCACCTTCACCCCCATTCCACTGCAGACATGGACACACCTTCACCCCCATTCCACTGCAGACATGGACCCACCTTCACCCCCATTCCACTGCAGACATGGACCCACCTTCACCCCCATTCCACTGCAGACATGGACACACCTTCACCCCCATTCCACTGCAGACATGGACCCACCTTCACCCCCATTCCACTGCAGACATGGACCCACCTTCACCCCCATTCCATTGCAGACATGGACCAATATTTACCCCCATTCCACTGCAGACAAGGACCCACCTTCACCGCCATTCCACTGCAGACATGGACCCACCTTCACCCCCATTCCACTGCAGACAAGGACCAACCATCACCCCCATTCCATTGCAGACATGGACCAATATTTACCCCCATTCCACTGCAGACAAGGACCAACCATCACCCCCATTCCATTGCAGACATGGACCAATATTTACCCCCATTCCACTGCAGACAAGGACCCACCTTCACCCCCATCCCACTGCAGACAAGGACCAACCTTCACCTCCATCCTACTGCAGATATGGACCAACCTTTACCCCATTCCACTGCAGATATGGACAAATTTTCACCCCCATTCCACTGCAGACATGGACCAATATTTACTCCCTTCCTACTGCAAACATGGACACACCTTCACCCTCATCGTACTGCAGATATGGACACACCTTCACCATCATACCAATGCAGACATGGACCAACCTTCATGCTCATACCACTGTAGATATGGACCAGTAATTACCATCATACCACTGCAGACTTGGACCAAGCTTCATTCCCATTCCACTGTAAACATGGACCAACCTTCACCCCATTCCACTGCAGACATGGACCATTATTATCCCCCATCCCACTGCAGACATGGACCAACCTTTACCCCATTCCACGGCAAACATGGACAAACCTTCACCCTTATACCACTGCAGACACAGACCAACCTTCACTCCATAACACTGCAGACATGGACCAACCTTAACCCCCTATCCCACTGTAGACATGGATCAATCTTAACCCCCTATCCCACTGTAGACATGGACCAAGCTTCACCCCCAATTCACTGCAGACATGGACCAACCTTCACTCCCATCCCTCTGCAGACATGGATCAATCTTCATTCCCATACCTCTGCAAACATGGACAAACCTTCACCTTCATACCACTGCAGACATGGACCAACCTTAAACCCCATTCCACGGCAGACATGGACCAACAGTCACCGCCATTCCACTGCAGACACGGACCAAGCTTCACCCCCAATTCACTGCAGACATGGACAAAACTTCACCCCCATTCCACTGCAGACATGGACCAATGTTTGCCTCCATTCCACTTCAACCATGGACACGCTTTCACCCTCATACCACTGCAGACATGGACCAGCCTTCACCAACTTCCCACTGCAGACATGGACCAACCTTCATGGTCATTCCACTGTAGACATGGACCAGCAATTACCCTCATACCACTGCGGACATGGACCAAGCTTCACTTCATTCCACTGCAAACATGGACAAACCTTCACCCTCATACCACTGCAGACATGGACCAAGCTTCACCCCCATTCCACTGTAAACATGGACAAATCTTTACCCTCATACCACTGCAGACATGGACCAAGCTTCACTTCATTCTACTGCAAACATGGACAAACCTTCACCCTCATACCACTGCAGACATGGACAAACCTTCACCCTCATAATACTGCAAACATGGACCAACCTTCACTTCTTCCACTGCAAACATGGACAAACCTTCACCCTCATACCACTGCAAACATAGACAAACCTTCACTTCATTCCACTGCAAACATGGACAAAGCTTCACCCTCATACCACTGCAGACATAGACAAACCTTCACCTCCATTCCGCGGCAGACATGGACCAGTCATCAACCCCATTGCACTGCAGACATGGCTCAAATTTAAATCCCTATCCCACTGCAGACATGGACCAAGCTTCACTCCCAATTCACTGCAGACATGGACCAACCTTCACCCCCATCCCTCTGCAGACATGGACCAAGCTTCACCCCCATCCCTCTGCAGACATGGACCAAGCTTCACCCCCATCCCTCTGCAGACATGGACCAAGCTTCACCCCCATCCCTCTGCAGACATGGACCAAGCTTCACCCCCATCCCTCTGCAGACATGGACCAAGCTTCACCCCCATCCCTCTGCAGATATGGACCAAACCTAACCACCATCCCTCTGCAGACATAGACTGGTCCTCATCCCCATCTTTCTGCAAACATAGACCAGCCTTCACTCCATCCCTCTGCAGACACCCCAGGGTCTCAAAGCTCCTTCCAGGAGACCTCATACACCCTCCTCCAGGACTTCCATGCTATCTGCCCAGTTCCTATGGCCCAGAACCAGAGAGACATCTTTCCCTTGGTGACCTCCTTACACCTCACTCAGCGCCTTGTCTTCTGTCCACATCCAGACATCACTTGACCATTCACTCCACAGATTCTTTATTAGGACTCCCCTCCGCATCACATGTGGGTGTTACCTATGCAAATACAGCCTGCCTACAAACGCCCACCGCTCCAGACTGACCCCCACCTATCCAGGCATTTCGATATTCGCATAACTCCTCCCAAGAGCCGGCCCGCTGCTTGCATTATGACTGAGGGCTTCAGAAAGGAGCACTGAAGCAGGGGGCTGCAATGCTTTCAGGAAGATATGTAAAGCACCGGCCCCTCCCACCAGCCATGATCTGCCCGCATTGCTTAGAGAAGCACAGAGAACCACCAGGTCTAAAACAAGGAATGTAATTAAAGTGGAAAGGTTTTATTGCAGAATTTCATTAACATGCTGATGAGGTGGGGGGAGGGAGGAACCGGGGAAGACAGATAGATTACGTTTCAGCTTTATAGATTCGGTTAACTTTTCAGGTGCCTCCCGTCGGGTTCCGCGTTCCTTGGATCAGGCAGAAGTTTCGTGCTTCATGAAATGACTTTCAGACTTCCTTAGAAAGCCGGTAGAGAATCGCTGACGGGATTTCAAGCATGGCTGTGCCCGGGAAATGAGTTTTCTGTTCCATTAGGTCAGCCCGCCTCTGCCAACTTATCTGGGATAACAAATGAAAGTCTCTTTATGTTGGGAGCGGGCGGGAGGCCATGCCAGGGATGAGGGAAGACCCAATTCCCAGGGAGAGAAAAGATTCATTTCAGAGCTGCCCGGATCTCTTTCAGACAAAATTAATTGAAACGCCTCCAGTGAAGAAAAGACGGCACTGTGCGCGTCCGGAGGGGTCTGAGATCGTCCACATGGTACACAATCCCCCAACTATCACCCACGTGATCCATGAAACCTGCGCCGTGTTCACCGGCATTGTCCTTCAACGGCCCATTTACATCACTTGAGGCGCGTCAAAGCGCAACGAGGGGTCCAGCACCCGGTACTGATGGATGGACATCACTTCATGCAGACAAAATGGGATGGATCAGGGGCGGACTGACAACTCATGGGGCCCCCCGGGCAATAGGGGATCATGGGGCCCCTGTGTCCTCAGTCACACTCAAAAAAGCCTATGAAAGGTACCAAGGACATCTCATGGGGCCCCCTACTGACCCCGGACCCTCGAGCAGTGCCCGAGTTTCCAAATGGTCAGTCCGCCCCTGGGATGGATTGTGCAGTAAATGTGGTATCTGTGAGCTGTCAAGCATACGTGTACACATGCATACATGTTCTTCTAGCTCTCCGTGGTGTGTGGCATAGGTGTACACATGCATACGTGTTCTTCTAGCTTTCTGTGGTGTGTGGCATACGTGTACACATGCATACATGTTCTTCTAGCTTTCTGTGGTGTGTGGCATACGTGTACACATGCATACATGTTCTTCTAGCTTTCTGTGGTGTGTGGCATACGTGTACACATGCATACATGTTCTTCTAGCTTTCCGTGGTTTGTGGCATACGTGTACACATGCATACGTGTTCTTCTAGCTTTCCGTGGTGTGTGGCATACGTGTACACATGCATACATGTTCTAGCCTTCCGTGGTGTGCATACATGTTCTAGCCTTCCGTGGTGTGTGGCATACGTGTACACATGCATACATGTTCTTCTAGCTTTCTGTGGTGTGTGACATATGTGTAAACATGCATACATGTTCTAGCTTTCTGTGGTGTGTGGCATATGTGTAAACATGCATACATGTTCTAGCCTTCCGTGGTGTGTGGTATACGTGTACACATGCATACATGTTCTTCTAGCTTTCTGTGGTGTGTGGCATACGTGTACACATGCATACATGTTCTAGCCTTCCGTGGAGTGTGGCATACGTGTACACATGCATACATGTTCTTCTAGCCTTCCGTGGTGTGTGGCATACGTGTAAACATGCATACATGTTCTAGCCTTCCGTGGTGTGTGGCATACATGTACACATGCATACATGTTCTAGCCTTCCGTGGTGTGTGGCATACGTGTACACATGCATACATGTTCTTCTAGCCTTCCGTGGTGTGTGGCATACGTGTACACATGCATACATGTTCTAGCCTTCCGTGGTGTGTGGCATACGTGTACACATGCATACATGTTCTTCTAGCCTTCTGTGGTGTGTGGCATACGTGTACACATGCATACATGTTCTAGCCTTCTGTGGTGTGTGGCATACATGTACACATGCATACATGTTCTAGCCTTCTGTGGTGTGTGGCATACATGTACACATGCATACATGTTCTAGCCTTCTGTGGTGTGTGGCATACATGTACACATGCATACATGTTCTAGCCTTCCGTGGTGTGTGGCATACATGTACACATGCATACATGTTCTAGCCTTCTGTGGTGTGTGGCATACATGTACACATGCATACATGTTCTAGCCTTCCGTGGTGTGTGGCATACATGTACACATGCATACATGTTCTAGCCTTCTGTGGTGTGTGGCATACGTGCATAAAATACATTCCAGCAACACAGATTTAGTTTTTTTTTACTGATTTACTAGCAGTTTACTCGCCCATTAACAACAGCGATCTTCATTTACATCAGCAAATAGAAATACCTGAACGCCGAAAAATATGGTGACTTTAGGAAACCGCGTGCAAGAGGCCTTCAGAGCCACAGAAAAATCATTTACAATAGGAATGCACCGATACCATTCTTTTAAGGCTCCATACTCACCGCGTTTGCGTTTTTACCCAAAAAAAATTGGGGGGTTAAAAAAAAGTCCAAAAATGCAGGTTTGCAGCGTTTTGCCACGTGTTTCAGAGTTTTTCAAAGTTTTTTGGCTGGAAAAAAAAAACAGAACAGGGCTTCTAGAGGAGTTTTTTAGCTGGAAAAACACTCTAACACTGAAAAACTCAGAAAAATGTGACAAAAACGCTGCAAACCGGCGTTTTTGGATTTTGTTTTACCCCAAAAAATGTTTGTTTTTTTTAAAGAAAAAAAAACGGTAAAAAATGCACATGCAGAAAAATGCGGGAAAACGCAGCTAAACTCTAATGCAAAAACGCTAAAAAAAGCTGAAAAACTCCAGTTTTTAACGTGATTGTACACAGCTAACATTACCAGTGTGATCAAAACGTCCCCCCAGTGTGCATGAGGGCTGACAGCGGCTGTTTTGACGTTTTTTCTCCATCCAGTAACCCCCCAGCATGTTATCCTCGGTGTCCATACACACACAGACTGGAATCAACGTTTTTTGGCTGTAAAAAAACCTCAGGACTAGCGGGCTTCTAGAGTTTTTCAGCTTTAAAAATACTCTAACACTGAAAAATGCTGTAAAACGCCACAAACCGGTGTCTTTGGACTATTTTTGGTAAAAAAAGCTAAAAAAATGAGAAAAACGTGGGAAAACGCCACTAAACTCTAATGCAAAAATGCTAAAAAAGCTGAAAAACTCAAATTTTTATGGTGACTTTACACAGCTAACATTACCAGCGTTATCAGAACGTCTCCCCCAGTGTGCATGAGGGCTTACAGCGGCTGTTTTTGGCATTTGACATTTTTTTCTACAGCCAGTAACCCCCCAGCATGTTATCCTCGGTGTCCATACACACACAGACAGGAATCAACGTTTTTTGGCTGTAAAAAAAAAACAGTACTGGGCTTCTAGAGGAGTTTTTTGGCTGTAAAAACACTCTAACGCTGAAAAACGTTGCAAAAAGCAAAGCAGCATTTTTGGATTTTTGGGGGGTTTTTTTGTAAAAAAAAAAAAAAAAAAAGCTAAAGAACGCAAACGCTGAAAAATGCAGGAAAACGCAGCTAAACGCTAATACAAAAATGCTAAAGAAAAGCTGAAAAACTCCGGTTTTTATTGTGACTTTACACAGCTAACATTACCAGTGTTATCAAAAACATACCCCCAGCGTGCATGAGGGCTGACAGCGGCTGTTTTTGGCATTTGACGTTTTGTTCTCCATCCAGTAACCCCCCCAGCATGTTATCCTATGTCTCCATACACACACAGACTGGAATCAACGTTTTTTGGCAGGAAAAAACCCAGAACTAGCGAGCTTCTAGAGGAGTATTTAGCTGTAAAACGCCACAAACTGGCGTCTTTGGACTTTTTTTGATAAAAAAAAGCTAAAAAATGCAGACGGGAAAACCGCGAGAAAATGTCGCTAAACGCTAATGCAAAAATGCAAAAAAAAATCTGAAAAACTCACATTTTTAACTTGACTTTACACAGCTAACATTACCAACGTTATTAAAACGTCCCCCCAGTGTGCATGAGGGCTTACAGCGGCTGTTTCTGGCTTTTGACGTCTTTTTCTGAACCCAGTAACCCTCCCAGCATGTTATCTGTGTGTCCATGCCCAACATGTGATCCTATGTGTCCATCCCCAGCATGTTATCCTCGGTGTCCATACACACAGACTGGAATCAACGTATTTTGGCAGGAAAAAAACTCAGGACTAGCGGGTTTCTAGAGGAGTTTTTTAGCTGTAACAAATGTTCTAACACTGAAAACACGTGGCAAAACGCTGCAAACCGGCGTTTTTGAATGTTTTTTTGAGCAAAAAATTGGGGTTTTTTTGTACAAAAAAACGCAAACGTGGAAAACGCGGGAAAACGCAGCTAAACTCTAATGCAAAAACACTTAAAAAAGCTGAATAACTCTGGTTTTTACCGCGATTTTACACAGCTAACATTACCAGCGTTATCAAAACGTCCCGTGAGGGCTTACAGCGGCTGTTTTTGGCTTTTGACATTTTTTTTTTTCTACAGCCAGTAAACCCCCCCCAGCATGTTATCGTATGTGTCCGTACACACAGAGACTGGAAGCAACGTTTTTTGGCTGGAAACCCCCCCCCCCCCCCAGGACTAGCGGGCTTCTAGAGTTTTTTAGCTGTAAAAACACTCTTAACACTGAAAAACGTGGCAAAATGCTGGAAACCGGCATTTTTGGATGTTTATTTGACCAAAAAAAACTTCTTTTTTTGCAAATAAAAAAAACGCTAAAAAACACAAATCTTAAAGACTCACATTTTTAACGTGATTTTACACAGCTAACATTACCGACGTTATCATATCGCCCCCCCCCCCAGTGTGTGGGGGGGCTGAGCAAGGAGGGTTTTTTTTACCTGCAGGCAATTGTTTTGTTTACATTTCAGCTCTCAGCAGGGGAATCCCTTCAACAACTGAATGAGTGATTGGATGCTAAGGCTGGGGTGACAGTTACATGTAACAATGTATGTAAAAAAACAAATTGTATGTAAAGAAAATTGAAAAAATAAAAGACACACTCTTTTTTTTGAGCAATGTTAGTTTAAAAATAAATCGTGTTACTGCGCATAAAAATCACGCATTTTATTCTGTAATTTGCCTTCTTTAACCTCTTGCCGACCGCGCATAGCCGAATGACGGCTTCACCGCGGCCGGCCAGTTCTGAGTGGACGTCATATGACGTCCTCCCAGAACGCGCTCCTCTGCGCGCCCCAGGGGGCGCGCACCCGGCGATCTCCGTGATCGCTGTGTCCTACGGACACAGCTGATCACGTGATGTGGTGAAAGGCCGATCCCACCGGCCTTTTACCACGTGATCAGCGGTGTCCAATGACACGCTGATCACAGGGAAATGCAAGTGCCGGTTCTCGGCTGCACTTTCCTCACGCTGTCAGATCGTGAGGAAAGTACTGCTGAGAACCGGCAGTTGTCAGAGCGGGGATCGGCACCGATCATCAGGGCACTGATGATCAGTGCCCTGATGATTGGTGCCCAGCAGTGACACCCGCAAGTTCCGCCCAGCAGTGCGCCCACTAGCCCCGCCCACCCGTTCCCAGCAGTGCCCCCACCTGTGCCCAGCAGTGCCCCCACCTGTGCCACTCTGCAGTGCCACCTACCTGTGCCCAGAAGTGCCACCTACATGTGCCCAGCAGTGCCACCCACCTGTGCCCACCCACCTGTGCCCACCAGTGCCACCCACCTGTGCCCACCAGTGCCACCCACCTGTGCCCACCCACCAGTGCTGCCCACCAGTGCCACCCACCAGTGCAGCCCAGCAGTGCTGCCAGTCAGTGCCACCAGTCAGTGCCCAGGGGTTGTGCCAGTCAGTGCCGCCAGTCAGTGCCCAGAAGTGATGCCAGTCAGTGCCGTCTATCAGTACCCATCATCAGTGTCACCTATCAGTGCCGCCTATCAGTGCTGCATATCAGTGCCGCCTATCCGTGACCCCTAATTAGTGCTGTCTATCAGTGCCGCCTATCCGTGCCACCTCATTAGTACTGCCTATCAGTGCCCTTTAGTGCTGCCTATCAGTGCCCATCAGTGCCGCCTATCAGTGCCCATCAGTGCCGCCTCATCAACGCAAATCAGTGAAGGAGAAAAAATACCTGTTTGAAAAATTTTATAAAAGAAACAAATAAACTTTTTTTTTTTTCTCAAATTTTTTGCACTTTTTTTAATTTATAGCGCAAAAAGTAAAGCGCCCAGTGGCGATTAAATACCACCAAAAGAAAGCGCTATTTGTGAGAAAAAAATGATCAAAATTTCATATGGGTACAATGTTGCATGACCGCGCAATTGTCAATCAAAGTGCGGCAGCGCTGAAAGCTGAAAATTGGCCTGGTAAGGAAGGGGGTAGAAGTGCCTGGTAGGCAAGTGGTTAACCCCTTTGTGCCGGCGGCTCTCGGCCCTTTAAGAGGTTTCAGAAGCCGGGAGGCGGGGCGGGCTTTCAGGGTCATGTGACTGCCGTGATACGCACTCACAGCGGTCACATGATCAGAAAAGGTCCCAATCACGTTTTTTTATGTATTACAAAATATATGAAAAATATTTTTTTAAATATATATTTTTTAAATATATTCTTTAGATTTTTTTTAACGTACAAAAAAGTCATTTTTACATGTATTTGTAAATGCATTCCAAAAATGTAGATTAAATGTATTTAAAAAAATATATATTTTTAAAAAAATCTGAAGAATTTATTTTAAAAATATATATTAATGCCTTCTCCTTTTATAAGAAGGTTTGGTCGGGCCCTGGAAGACACGGAATATACATCGTATGTTCGGTATAACATGACACGACTTTTCCTGGAAGACACGGAATATACATCGTATGTTCGGTATAACATCACATTACACGACTTTTCCTGGAAGACACGGAATACCATCACATTACACGACTTTTCCTGGAAGACACGGAATATACATCGTATGTTCGGTATAACATGACACGACTTTTCCTGGAAGACACGGAATATACATCATATGTTCGGTATAACATGACACGACTTTTCCTGGAAGACACGGAATATACATCGTATGTTCGGTATAACATGACACAACTTTTCCTGGAAGACACGGAATATACATCGTATGTTCGGTATAACATGACACAACTTTTCCTGGAAGACACGGAATATACATCGTATGTTCGGTATAACATGACACGACTTTTCCTGGAAGACACGGAATATACATCGTATGTTCGGTATAACATGACACGACTTTTCCTGGAAGACACGGAATATACATCGTATGTTTGGTATAACATGACACGACTTTTCCTGGAAGACACGGAATATACATCGTATGTTCGGCATAACATGACATCACACGACTTTTCCTAGAAGACACGGAATATAGATTGCATGTTCAGTATAACATGACACGACTTTTCCTGGAAGACACGGAATATACATCGTATGTTCGGTATAACATCACATTACACGACTTTTCCTGGAAGACACGGAATAACATCACATTACACGACTTTTCCTGGAAGACACGGAATATACATCGTATGTTCGGTATAACATGACATTACATGACTTTTCCTGAAAGACATGGAATATACATCGTATGTTCGGTATAACATGACGTGACACGACTTTTCCTGGAAGACACGGAATATACATCCTATGTTTGGTACAACATGACATCACACAGCTTTTCCTGGAAGACACGGAATATACATTGTATGTTCGGTATAACATCACATTACACGACTTTTCCTGGAAGACACGGAATATGCATCATGTGTTAAGTATAACATGACATCACACGACTTTTCCTGGAAGACACGGAATATACATCCTATGTTCGGTATAACATCACATTACACGACTTTTCCTGGAAGACACGGAATAACATCACATTACACGACTTTTCCTGGAAGACACGGAATATACATCGTATGTTCGGTATAACATGACATTACATGACTTTTCCTGGAAGACATGGAATATACATCGTATGTTCGGTATAACATGACGTGACATGACTTTTCCTGGAAGACACGGAATATACATCGTATGTTCGGTATAACATCACATTACACGACTTTTCCTGGAAGACACGGAATATGCATCATGTGTTAAGTATAACATGACATCACACGACTTTTCCTGGAAGACATGGAATATACATCGTATGTTCGGTATAACATCACATGACACGACTTTTCCTGGAAGACACGGAATATACATCGTATGTTCGGTATAACATGACACGACTTTTCCTGGAAGACACGGAATATACATCGTATGTTCGGTATAACATGACACAACTTTTCCTGGAAGACACGGAATATACATCGTATGTTCGGTATAACATGACACGACTTTTCCTGGAAGACACGGAATATACATCGTATGTTCGGTATAACATGACACGACTTTTCCTGGAAGACACGGAATATACATCGTATGTTTGGTATAACATGACACAACTTTTCCTGGAAGACACGGAATATACATCGTATGTTCGGCATAACATGACATCACACGACTTTTCCTAGAAGACACGGAATATAGATTGCATGTTCAGTATAACATGACACGACTTTTCCTGGAAGACACGGAATATACATCGTATGTTCGGTATAACATCACATTACACGACTTTTCCTGGAAGACACGGAATATACATCGTATGTTCGGTATAACATGACATTACATGACTTTTCCTGGAAGACACGGAATATACATCGTATGTTCGGTATAACATCACATTACACGACTTTTCCTGGAAGACACGGAATATACATCGTATGTTCGGTATAACATGACATTACATGACTTTTCCTGAAAGACATGGAATATACATCGTATGTTCGGTATAACATGACGTGACACGACTTTTCCTGGAAGACACGGAATATACATCCTATGTTTGGTACAACATGACATCACACAGCTTTTCCTGGAAGACACGGAATATACATTGTATGTTCGGTATAACATCACATTACACGACTTTTCCTGGAAGACACGGAATAACATCACATTACACGACTTTTCCTGGAAGACACGGAATATACATCGTATGTTCGGTATAACATGACATTACATGACTTTTCCTGGAAGACATGGAATATACATCGTATGTTCGGTATAACATGACGTGACACGACTTTTCCTGGAAGACACGGAATATACATCGTATGTTCGGTATAACATCACATTACACGACTTTTCCTGGAAGACACGGAATATGCATCATGTGTTAAGTATAACATGACATCACACGACTTTTCCTGGAAGACACGGAATATACATCGTATGTTCGGTATAACATCACATTACACGACTTTTCCTGGAAGACACGGAATAACATCACATTACACGACTTTTCCTGGAAGACACGGAATATACATCGTATGTTCGGTATAACATGACATGACACGACTTTTCCTGGAAGACACGGAATATACATTGTATGTTCGGTATAACATGACATGACACGACTTTTCCTGGAAGACACGGAATATACATCGTATGTTCGGTATAACATCACATTACACGACTTTTCCTGGAAGACATGGAATATACATCGTATGTTCGGTATAACATGACATGACACGCCTTTTCCTGGAAGACACGGAATATACATCGTATGTTCGGTATAACATCACATTACACGACTTTTCCTGGAAGACACGGAATATACATCGTATGTTCGGTATAACATGACATTACATGACTTTTCCTGGAAGACACGGAATATACATCGTATGTTCGGTATAACATGACATGACACGACTTTTCCTGGAAGACACGGAATATACATCCTATGTTTGGTACAACATGACATCACACAGCTTTTCCTGGAAGACACGGAATATACATCGTATGTTCGGTATAACATCACATTACACGACTTTTCCTGGAAGACACGGAATAACATCACATTACACGACTTTTCCTGGAAGACACGGAATATACATCGTATGTTCGGTATAACATGACATGACACGACTTTTCCTGGAAGACACGGAATATACATCGTATGTTCGGTATAACATCACATTACACGACTTTTCCTGGAAGACACGGAATATACATCGTATGTTCGGTATAACATCACATTACACGACTTTTCCTGTAAGACGCGGAATATACATCGTATGTTCAGTATAACATGACATTACACGACTTTTCCTGGAAGACACGGAATATACATCGTATGTTCGGCATAACATGACATTACACGACTTTTCCTGAAAGACACGGAATATACATCGTATGTTCGGTATAACATGACATTACATGACTTTTCCTGGAAGACACGGAATATACATCCTATGTTCGGTATAACATGACATTACATGACTTTTCCTGGAAGACACGGAATATACATCGTATGTTCGGCATAACATGACATTACACGACTTTTCCTGAAAGACACGGAATATACATCGTATGTTCGGTATAACATGACATGACTTTTCCTGGAAGACACGGAATATACATCGTATGTTCGCCATAACATGACATCACACGACTTTTCCTAGAAGACACGGAATATAGATTGCATGTTCAGTATAACATGACACGACTTTTCCTGGAAGACACGGAATATACATCGTATGTTCAGTATAACATCACATTACACAACTTTTCCTGGAAGACACGGAATAACATCACATTACACGACTTTTCCTGGAAGACACGGAATATACATCGTATGTTCGGTATAACATGACATTACATGACTTTTCCTGGAAGACATGGAATATACATCGTATGTTCGGTATAACATGACATCACACGACTTTTCCTGGAAGATACGGAATATACATCCTATGTTTGGTACAACATGACATCACACAGCTTTTCCTGGAAGACACGGAATATACATCGTATGTTCGGTATAACATCACATTACACGACTTTTCCTGGAAGACACGGAATATGCATCATGTGTTAAGTATAACATGACATCACACGACTTTTCCTGGAAGACACGGAATATACATCGTATGTTCGGTATAACATCACATTACACGACTTTTCCTGGAAGACACGGAATAACATCACATTACACGACTTTTCCTGGAAGACACGGAATATACATCGTATGTTCGGTATAACATGACATGACACAACTTTTCCTGGAAGACACGGAATATACATCGTATATTCGGTATAACATGACATGACACGACTTTTCCTGGAAGACACGGAATATACATCGTATGTTCGGTATAACATCACATTACACGACTTTTCCTGGAAGACACGGAATATACATCATATGTTCGGTATAACATGACATTACACGACTTTTCCTGGAAGACACGGAATATACATCGTATGTTCGGTATAACATCACATTACACGACTTTTCCTGGAAGACACGGAATATACATCGTATGTTCAGTATAACATGACATTACACGACTTTTCCTGGAAGACACGGAATATACATCGTATGTTCGGCATAACATGACATTACACGACTTTTCCTGAAAGACACGGAATATACATCGTATGTTCGGTATAACATGACATGACACGACTTTTCCTGGAAGACACGGAATATACATCCTATGTTCGGTATAACATGACATGACACGACTTTTCCTGGAAGACACGGAATATACATCGTATGTTCGGTATAACATGACATGACACGACTTTTCCTGGAAGACACGGAATATACATTGTATGTTCGGTATAACATCACATTACACGACTTTTCCTGGAAGACATGGAATATACATCGTATGTTCGGTATAACATGACATGACACGCCTTTTCCTGGAAGACACGGAATATACATCGTATGTTCGGTATAACATCACATTACACGACTTTTCCTGGAAGACACGGAATATACATCATATGTTCGGTATAACATGACATTACACGACTTTTCCTGGAAGACGCGGAATATACATCGTATGTTCAGTATAACATGACATGACACGACTTTTCCTGGAAGACACGGAATATACATCGTATGTTCGGTATAACATCACATTACACGACTTTTCCTGGAAGACACGGAATATACATCGTATGTTCGGTATAACATCACATTACACGACTTTTCCTGGAAGACATGGAATATACATCGTATGTTCGGTATAACATGACATGACACGCCTTTTCCTGGAAGACACGGAATATACATCGTATGTTCGGTATAACATCACATTACACGACTTTTCCTGGAAGACACGGAATATACATCATATGTTCGGTATAACATCACATTACACGACTTTTCCTGGAAGACGCGGAATATACATCGTATGTTCAGTATAACATGACATTACACGACTTTTCCTGGAAGACACGGAATATACATCGTATGTTCGGCATAACATGACATTACACGACTTTTCCTGAAAGACACGGAATATACATCGTATGTTCGGTATAACATGACATGACACGACTTTTCCTGGAAGACACGGAATATACATCCTATGTTCGGTATAACATGACATGACACGACTTTTCCTGGAAGACACGGAATATACATCGTATGTTCGGTATAACATGACATGACACGACTTTTCCTGGAAGACACGGAATATACATCGTATGTTCGGTATAACATGACATGACACGCCTTTTCCTGGAAGACACGGAATATACATCGTATGTTCGGTATAACATCACATTACACGACTTTTCCTGGAAGACACGGAATATACATCATATGTTCGGTATAACATGACATTACACGACTTTTCCTGGAAGACGCGGAATATACATCGTATGTTCAGTATAACATGACATGACACGCCTTTTCCTGGAAGACACGGAATATACATCGTATGTTCGGTATAACATCACATTACACGACTTTTCCTGGAAGACACGGAATATACATCGTATGTTCGGTATAACATGACATTACATGACTTTTCCTGGAAGACATGGAATATACATCGTATGTTCGGTATAACATGACATGACACGACTTTTCCTGGAAGACACAGAATATACATCGTATGTTCGGTATAACATCACATTACACGACTTTTCCTGGAAGACACGGAATATGCATCATGTGTTAAGTATAACATGACATCACACGACTTTTCCTGGAAGACACGGAATAACATCACATTACACGACTTTTCCTGGAAGACACGGAATATACATCGTATGTTCGGTATAACATGACATGACACGACTTTTCCTGGAAGACACGGAATATACATCGTATGTTCGGTATAACATGACATGACACGACTTTTCCTGGAAGACACGGAATATACATCGTATGTTCGGTATAACATGACTAGAGATGAGCGAAGAAATGAAAAATTCGATTCGACTGATTCGGCGAATTCGTGGACAATATTCGATTCGAGTCGAATAAATTCGCTGTGAATTTAACTTAAAAAAGGGTGTTTCTAGGCTTCAGAGAGACTTAATATTAGTGCAGAACACTGTACCTTTAATTTAAATGCCCTTGGAGTCTGCTGGGGAAGAGAAATAATACTGTCAGTCAGTATGACATGCAGATGAGTGCCGTCGATCTTAGAATCACCGCACACTTCACTCATTTGGGCAGTCACGGGGCCAAAACCAGAGTGTGGAGCCACAGTGTGGCGGTGGAGGCAGCAGCAATGGGAGGCCATACAGCACCCTATGACAAAAATGGAAACCACCAGCAGTGTGAGGAGACCTGAAAGTGGCACATGGCAGAGTGTGGCGATAGAGACAGCAGCAATGGGAGGCCGTACAGGGACCCATGACACACTCTGGACCTGGCAGCAGCATGAGGAGGCGGTACAGGGGCCCATGACAGATTACGGGCCTGGCAGCAGCATGAGGAGTCGGTACAGGGGCCCATGGCAGATTACGGGCCTGGCAGCAGCAATGGGAGGCCGTACAGGGACCCATGACACACTCTGGACCTGGCAGCAGCATGGGGAGGCGGTACAGGGGCCCATGACAGATTACGGGCCTGGCAGCAGCATGAGGAGTCGGTACGGGGGCCCATGACACACTCTGGACCTGGCAGCAGCATGAGGAGGCGGTACAGGGGCGCATGACAGATTACGAGCCTGGCAGCAGCAACTTGGACAGGAGGACGTTCAGCTTCTGCACCGTCGGGTGCGTGCTCGCAAACTGTTGTCTCTTGGAAACGGATTCCAAGAAAGACTGCTGACGGAATCC
This sequence comes from Staurois parvus, assembly GCF_062004578.1. Lineage (NCBI taxonomy): Eukaryota > Metazoa > Chordata > Amphibia > Anura > Ranidae > Staurois > Staurois parvus. The sequence continues at coordinate 209,376 of NW_028319992.1, forward strand.
GTGAAGAGGAGTAGCAGGAGAAGGAGCATCTGAACGAGCGGAATATGCCAACAAGCGACAACAGTGGCCCATGACAGATTACGGGCCTGGCAGCAGCATGAGGAGTCGGTACGGGGGCCCATGGCAGATTACGGGCCTGGCAGCAGCTATGGGAGGCCCGTAATCTGCCAGCACCCTATGACAAAAAATGGAACCCACCAGCAGTGTGAGGAGACCTGAAAGTGGCACATGGCAGAGTGTGGCGATGGAGACAGCAGCAATGGGAGGCCGTACAGGGACCCATGAGAGACTCTGGACCTGGCAGCAGCATGAGGAGGCGGTATAGGGGCCCATGGCAGATTAGGGGCCTGGCAGCAGCTATGGGAGGCCCGTAATCTGCCAGCACCCTATGACAAAAAATGGAACACACCAGCAGTGTGAGGAGACCTGAAAGTGGCACATGGCAGAGTGTGGCGATGGAGGCAGCAGCAATGGGAGGCCGTACAGGGACCCATGAGAGACTCTGGACTTGGCAGCAGCATGAGGAGGCGGTATAGGGGCCCATGGCAGATTAGGGGCCTGGCAGCAGCTATGGGAGGCCCGTAATCTGCCAGCACCCTATGACAAAAAATGGAACACACCAGCAGTGTGAGGAGACCTGAAAGTGGCACATGTTTGGGGCATGATTCATGGCGGATTTAGTCAGTTGTGTCAGGAACTGGTGGTTTGAAATCCAGACTAATCCACGCCTGATTCATTTTCACAAACGTCAGTCTCTCCACACTTTGGGTGGACAGTCGTGTCCTCCGCGGAGTTGCAATACCTCCTGCCGCACTAAACACGCGCTCCGATGCCACGCTACTGGCCGGGCATGACAGCCTTTCAAGGGCAAATTCAGCTAGTTGGGGCCAAAGGTCAAGTTTCGTTGCCCAGTAGTCAAGGGGATTGTCTACCTCGGTTGGCAGGGTGCTGTCCAAGTAGGCCTAAGCCTGTTGTTTGAGGTCCTGCTCCAGGTCCACCTGATGCTGCTGCTGCTGCTGCGGCTGGTTAGTAGTTTCCTCACTGCGCTGGTGAAGAAAGCTACTCATCATCGACTGCAGACTGAGGCAGCCGCTGCTGGTGGAGCTGCCACTGCTCCTACCACCCCACCCCTCCCCTGCTGCCATGGCAGCGGAACACGAGCGCACAGGGCCCACAGTGTCTGAGGATGGACGTTGGCGCAGACAGGCAGAGACCAGCTGACTACATAGGTGTTTTTTATAGTACGTTATTTTGGCCTCCCTCTCAGCAGGTGTGAAAAAGGCCACCATTTTTGAACGGTAGCGAGGGTCCAACAAGGTGGACAGCCAAAAGTCATCCCTCTGTCTGATGGTTATTATTCGGCTGTCGCTACGCAAGCAACCGAGCATGCTATGGGCCATTTGTGCCAAGGAATGCGAGGGACTCCCTGCCTCCATCTCCACAGCATACTGCCACGGTGCGTCTAGGTCCTCTGTCTCCTCTTCCTCCTCCTCTACCAGATGCTCCTGCTCCTCCACTCCTGTCCGCTGAGTGGAAAAACCACCCATTTCACTCAATAATTCCTGAGCACCAATGTCCTCCTCTACCTCCTCCTCTTCTTCCAGTCCTGCCCCCACAGGGGCCATGTGGCGTTGAGATCTGTGCGCCACGTCTACCGCACCCTGACCAGCCATTGTTAACAGCATTTGTTCCAGGACGTGCAACAGAGGAATGACGTCGTTCATCCCATAGTCCTGCCGACTCACGAATAGCGTGGCCTCCTCAAAGGGCCTGAGCAAGCGCAGGTGTCACGCATGAGCTGCCAATGGCTGACATCTAAGTTACACAGGGAGTACCTTTATCTGCTTTTAACATCAGGAAATCTGTGATGGCCTTTTGCTGTTCGTAAAGGCGGTCTAACATATGTAGGGTTGAATTCCACCTTGTTGCAACGTCACAGCATGAGGAGTCGGTATAGGGGCCCATGGCAGATTAGGGGCCTGGCAGCAGTTATGGGAGGCCCATAATCTGCCAGCACCCTATGACAAAAAATGGAACACACCAGCAGTGTGAGGAGACCTGAAAGTGGCACATGGCAGAGTGTGGCGATGGAGACAGCAGCAATGGGAGGCCGTACAGGGACCCATGAGAGACTCTGGACCTGGCAGCAGCATGAGGAGGCGGTATATAGGGGCCTACGGCAGATTAGGGGCCTGGCAGCAGCTATAGGAGGCCCGTAATCTGCCAGCACCCTATGTCAAAAAATTCAACACACCAGCAGTGTGTGAGGAGACCTGAAAGTGGCACATGGCAGAGTGTGGCGATGGAGACAGCAGCAATGGGAGGCCGTACAGGGACCCATGACAGACTCTGGACTTGGCAGCAGCATGAGGAGGCGGTATATAGGGGCTTATGGCAGATTAGGGGCCTGGCAGCAGCTATAGGAGGCCCGTAATCTGCCAGCACCCTATGTCAAAAAATTCAACACACCAGCAGTGTGAGGAGACCTGAAAGTGGCACATGGCAGAGTGTGGCGATGGAGACAGCAGCAATGGGAGGCCGTACAGGGACCCATGACAGACTCTGAACTTGGCAGCAGCATGAGGAGGCGTTATATAGGGGCCCATGGCAGATTAGGGGCCTGGCAGCAGCTATGTGAGGCCCGTAATCTGCCTGCACCCTATGTCAAAAAATTTAACACACCAGCAGTGTGAAGAGACCTGAAAGTGGCACATGGCAGCAGAGTGTGGCGATGGAGACAGCAGCAATGGGAGGCCGTACAGGGACCATGACAGACTCTGGACTTGGCAGCAGCATGAGGAGGCGGTATATAGGGGCCCATGGCAGATTAGGGGCCTGGCAGCAGCTATGTGAGGCCCGTTATCTTGCAGCACCCTATGTCAAAAAATTTAACACACCAGCAGTGTGAAGAGACCTGAAAGTGGCACATGGCAGCAGAGTGTGGCGATGGAGACAGCAGCAATGGGAGGCCGTACAGGGACCCATGAGAGACTCTGGACCTGGCAGCAGCAGGAGGAGGCGGTATATAGGGGCCCATGGCAGATTAGGGGCCTGGCAGCAGCTATGTGAGGCCCGTAATCTGCCTGCACCCTATGTCAAAAAATTTAACACACCAGCAGTGTGAAGAGACCTGAAAGTGGCACATGGCAGCAGAGTGTGGCGATGGAGACAGCAGCAATGGGAGGCCGTACAGGGACCCATGACAGACTCTGAACTTGGCAGCAGCATGAGGAGGCGGTATATAGGGGCCCATGGCAGATTAGGGGCCTGGCAGCAGCTATAGGAGGCCCGTAATCTGCCAGCACCCTATGTCAAAAAATTTAACACACCAGCAGTGTGAAGAGACCTGAAAGTGGCACATGGCAGCAGAGTGTGGCGATGGAGACAGCAGCAATGGGAGGCCGTACAGGGACCCATGAGAGACTCTAGACTTGGCAGCAGCATGAGGAGGCGGTATATAGGGGCCCATGGCAGATTAGGGGCCTGGCAGCAGCTATGTGAGGCCCGTAATCTGCCTGCACCCTATGTCAAAAAATTTAACACACCAGCAGTGTGAAGAGACCTGAAAGTGGCACATGGCAGCAGAGTGTGGCGATGGAGACAGCAGCAATGGGAGGCCGTACAGGGACCATGACAGACTCTGGACTTGGCAGCAGCATGAGGAGGCGGTATATAGGGGCCCATGGCAGATTAGGGGCCTGGCAGCAGCTATGTGAGGCCCGTTATCTTGCAGCACCCTATGTCAAAAAATTTAACACACCAGCAGTGTGAAGAGACCTGAAAGTGGCACATGGCAGCAGAGTGTGGCGATGGAGACAGCAGCAATGGGAGGCCGTACAGGGACCCATGAGAGACTCTGGACCTGGCAGCAGCAGGAGGAGGCGGTATATAGGGGCCCATGGCAGATTAGGGGCCTGGCAGCAGCTATGTGAGGCCCGTAATCTGCCTGCACCCTATGTCAAAAAATTTAACACACCAGCAGTGTGAAGAGACCTGAAAGTGGCACATGGCATGAGAGACTCTGGACCTGGCAGCAGCAGGAGGAGGCGGTATAGGGGCCCATGGCTGATTAGGGGCCTGGCAGCAGCTATGTGAGGCCCGTTATCTTGCAGCACCCTATGTCAAAAAATTTAACACACCAGCAGTGTGAAGAGACCTGAAAGTGGCACATGGCAGCAGAGTGTGGCGATGGAGACAGCAGCAATGGGAGGCCGTACAGGGACCATGACAGACTCTGGACTTGGCAGCAGCATGAGGAGGCGGTATATAGGGGCCCATGGCAGATTAGGGGCCTGGCAGCAGCTATGTGAGGCCCGTTATCTTGCAGCACCCTATGTCAAAAAATTTAACACACCAGCAGTGTGAAGAGACCTGAAAGTGGCACATGGCAGCAGAGTGTGGCGATGGAGACAGCAGCAATGGGAGGCCGTACAGGGACCCATGAGAGACTCTGGACCTGGCAGCAGCAGGAGGAGGCGGTATATAGGGGCCCATGGCAGATTAGGGGCCTGGCAGCAGCTATGTGAGGCCCGTAATCTGCCTGCACCCTATGTCAAAAAATTTAACACACCAGCAGTGTGAAGAGACCTGAAAGTGGCACATGGCAGCAGAGTGTGGCGATGGAGACAGCAGCAATGGGAGGCCGTACAGGGACCCATGAGAGACTCTGGACCTGGCAGCAGCAGGAGGAGGCGGTATATAGGGGCCCATGGCAGATTAGGGGCCTGGCAGCAGCTATGTGAGGCCCGTAATCTGCCTGCACCCTATGTCAAAAAATTTAACACACCAGCAGTGTGAAGAGACCTGAAAGTGGCACATGGCAGCAGAGTGTGGCGATGGAGACAGCAGCAATGGGAGGCCGTACAGGGACCATGACAGACTCTGGACTTGGCAGCAGCATGAGGAGGCGGTATATAGGGGCCCATGGCAGATTAGGGGCCTGGCAGCAGCTATGTGAGGCCCGTTATCTTGCAGCACCCTATGTCAAAAAATTTTACACACCAGCAGTGTGAAGAGACCTGAAAGTGGCACATGGCAGCAGAGTGTGGCGATGGAGACAGCAGCAATGGGAGGCCGTACAGGGACCCATGAGAGACTCTGGACCTGGCAGCAGCAGGAGGAGGTGGTATATAGGGGCCCATGGCAGATTAGGGGCCTGGCAGCAGCTATGTGAGGCCCGTAATCTGCCTGCACCCTATGTCAAAAAATTTAACACACCAGCAGTGTGAAGAGACCTGAAAGTGGCACATGGCAGCAGAGTGTGGCGATGGAGACAGCAGCAATGGGAGGCCGTACAGGGACCCATGAGAGACTCTGGACCTGGCAGCAGCAGGAGGAGGTGGTATATAGGGGCCCATGGCAGATTAGGGGCCTGGCAGCAGCTATGTGAGGCCCGTAATCTGCCTGCACCCTATGTCAAAAAATTTAACACACCAGCAGTGTGAAGAGACCTGAAAGTGGCACATGGCAGCAGAGTGTGGCGATGGAGACAGCAGCAATGGGAGGCCGTACAGGGACCATGACAGACTCTGGACTTGGCAGCAGCATGAGGAGGCGGTATATAGGGGCCCATGGCAGATTAGGGGCCTGGCAGCAGCTATGTGAGGCCCGTTATCTTGCAGCACCCTATGTCAAAAAATTTAACACACCAGCAGTGTGAAGAGACCTGAAAGTGGCACATGGCAGCAGAGTGTGGCGATGGAGACAGCAGCAATGGGAGGCCGTACAGGGACCCATGAGAGACTCTGGACCTGGCAGCAGCAGGAGGAGGTGGTATATAGGGGCCCATGGCAGATTAGGGGCCTGGCAGCAGCTATGTGAGGCCCGTAATCTGCCTGCACCCTATGTCAAAAAATTTAACACACCAGCAGTGTGAAGAGACCTGAAAGTGGCACATGGCAGCAGAGTGTGGCGATGGAGACAGCAGCAATGGGAGGCCGTACAGGGACCCATGAGAGACTCTGGACCTGGCAGCAGCAGGAGGAGGCGGTATATAGGGGCCCATGGCAGATTAGGGGCCTGGCAGCAGCTATGTGAGGCCCGTAATCTGCCTGCACCCTATGTCAAAAAATTTAACACACCAGCAGTGTGAAGAGACCTGAAAGTGGCACATGGCAGCAGAGTGTGGCGATGGAGACAGCAGCAATGGGAGGCCGTACAGGGACCCATGAGAGACTCTGGACCTGGCAGCAGCAGGAGGAGGCGGTATATAGGGGCCCATGGCAGATTAGGGGCCTGGCAGCAGCTATGTGAGGCCCGTAATCTGCCTGCACCCTATGTCAAAAAATTTAACACACCAGCAGTGTGAAGAGACCTGAAAGTGGCACATGGCAGCAGAGTGTGGCGATGGAGACAGCAGCAATGGGAGGCCGTACAGGGACCATGACAGACTCTGGACTTGGCAGCAGCATGAGGAGGCGGTATATAGGGGCCCATGGCAGATTAGGGGCCTGGCAGCAGCTATGTGAGGCCCGTTATCTTGCAGCACCCTATGTCAAAAAATTTTACACACCAGCAGTGTGAAGAGACCTGAAAGTGGCACATGGCAGCAGAGTGTGGCGATGGAGACAGCAGCAATGGGAGGCCGTACAGGGACCCATGAGAGACTCTGGACCTGGCAGCAGCAGGAGGAGGTGGTATATAGGGGCCCATGGCAGATTAGGGGCCTGGCAGCAGCTATGTGAGGCCCGTAATCTGCCTGCACCCTATGTCAAAAAATTTAACACACCAGCAGTGTGAAGAGACCTGAAAGTGGCACATGGCAGCAGAGTGTGGCGATGGAGACAGCAGCAATGGGAGGCCGTACAGGGACCCATGAGAGACTCTGGACCTGGCAGCAGCAGGAGGAGGTGGTATATAGGGGCCCATGGCAGATTAGGGGCCTGGCAGCAGCTATGTGAGGCCCGTAATCTGCCTGCACCCTATGTCAAAAAATTTAACACACCAGCAGTGTGAAGAGACCTGAAAGTGGCACATGGCAGCAGAGTGTGGCGATGGAGACAGCAGCAATGGGAGGCCGTACAGGGACCATGACAGACTCTGGACTTGGCAGCAGCATGAGGAGGCGGTATATAGGGGCCCATGGCAGATTAGGGGCCTGGCAGCAGCTATGTGAGGCCCGTTATCTTGCAGCACCCTATGTCAAAAAATTTAACACACCAGCAGTGTGAAGAGACCTGAAAGTGGCACATGGCAGCAGAGTGTGGCGATGGAGACAGCAGCAATGGGAGGCCGTACAGGGACCCATGAGAGACTCTGGACCTGGCAGCAGCAGGAGGAGGCGGTATATAGGGGCCCATGGCAGATTAGGGGCCTGGCAGCAGCTATGTGAGGCCCGTAATCTGCCTGCACCCTATGTCAAAAAATTTAACACACCAGCAGTGTGAAGAGACCTGAAAGTGGCACATGGCAGCAGAGTGTGGCGATGGAGACAGCAGCAATGGGAGGCCGTACAGGGACCCATGAGAGACTCTGGACCTGGCAGCAGCAGGAGGAGGCGGTATATAGGGGCCCATGGCAGATTAGGGGCCTGGCAGCAGCTATGTGAGGCCCGTAATCTGCCTGCACCCTATGTCAAAAAATTTAACACACCAGCAGTGTGAAGAGACCTGAAAGTGGCACATGGCAGCAGAGTGTGGCGATGGAGACAGCAGCAATGGGAGGCCGTACAGGGACCCATGAGAGACTCTGGACCTGGCAGCAGCAGGAGGAGGCGGTATATAGGGGCCTATGGCAGATTAGGGGCCTGGCAGCAGCTATAGGAGGCCCGTAATCTGCCAGCACCCTATGTCAAAAAATTCAACACACCACCAGTGTGAGGAGACCTGAAAGTGGCACATGTTTGAGGCATGATTCATGGCGGATTTAGTCAGTTGTGTCAGGAACTGGTGGTTTGAAATCCAGACTAATCCACGCCTGATTCATTTTCACAAACGTGAGTCTCTCCACACTTTGGGTGGACAGTCGTGTCCTCCGCGGAGTTACAATACCTCCTGCCGCACTAAACACGCGCTCCGATGCCACGCTACTGGCCGGGCATGACAGCCTTTCAAGGGCAAATTCAGCTAGTTGGGGCCAAAGGTCAAGTTTCGTTGCCCAGTAGTCAAGGGGATTGTCTACCTCGGTTGGCAGGGTGCTGTCCAAGTAGGCCCAAGCCTGTTGTTTGAGCTCCTGCTCCAGGTCCACCTGATGCTGCTGCTGCTGCTGCGGCTGGTTAGTAGTTTCCTCACTGCGCTGGTGAAGAAAGCTACTCATCATCGACTGCAGACTGAGGCAGCCGCTGCTGGTGGAGCTGCCACTGCTCCTACCACCCCACCCCTCCCCTGCTGCCATGCCAGCGGAACGCGAGCGCACAGGGCCCACAGTGTCTGAGGATGGACGTTGGCGCACAAAGGCAGAGACCAACTGACTACATAGGTGGTTTTTATAGTACGTAATTTTGGCCTCCCTCTCAGCAGGTGTGAAAAAGGCCACCATTTTGGACCGGTAGCGAGGGTCCAACAAGGTGGACAGCCAAAAGTCATCCCTCTGTCTGATGGTTATTATTCGGCTGTCGCTACGCAAGCAACCGAGCATGCTATGGGCCATTTGTGCCAAGGAATGCGAGGGACTCCCTGCCTCCATCTCCACAGCATACTGCCACGGTGCGTCTGGGTCCTCTGTCTCCTCCTCCTCCTCCTCTACCAGATGCTCCTGCTCCTCCACTCCTGTCCGCTGAGTGGAAAAACCACCCATTTCACTCAATAATTCCTGAGCACAAATGTCCTCCTCTACCTCCTCCTCTTCTTCCTGTCCTGCCCCCACAGGGGTCATGTGGCGTTGAGATCTGTGCGCCACGTCTACCGCACCCTGACCAGCCATTGTTAACAGCATTTGTTCCAGGACGTGCAACAGAGGAATGACGTCGTTCATCCCATAGTCCTGCCGACTCACGAATAGCGTGGCCTCCTCAAAGGGCCTGAGCAAGCGGCAGGTGTCACGCATGAGCTGCCAATGGCTGACATCTAAGTTACACAGGGGAGTACCTTTATCCGCTTGTAACATCAGGAAATCGGTGATGGCCTTTCGCTGCTCGTAAAGGCGGTCTAACATGTGTAGGGTTGAATTCCACCTTGTTGCAACGTCGCAGATCAGGCGATGCTGTGGAATTCCGTTCTGCCGCTGCAGCTCAATGAGGGTGTTCTTTGCGGTGTAGGAATGGCTGAAATGCATGCACAGTTTACGTGACATTTTAAGGATGTCTTGCAGTGGGATGGTGGATTTTAGGAACCGCTTGACAACCAGATTGAACACGTGAGCCATGCATGGCGCATGGCACAACCTTCCTTGACGCAGAGCAGACACCATGTTCTTTCCGTTGTCAGTCAACATGGTTCCGATTTTTAGTTTGCGCGGAGACAGCCATCTGTCGATTTCTCTGTTCATTACACTCAGCAGTTCCTCCCCTGTGTGACTACGTTCGCCAAGGCATACCAGGTGCAGCACAGCGTGACACCGTTGCGCCCTGCACATGTGATATGCCGGTCGGGTAATGGGACTTGGCACGGGGGTGGCGGCTGAGGACACGGCGGAAAAAGAGGTGGTAGAGGCGGACATGCTTGCTGGACCAAGGACGTGCAAACGTGGAGGCAAAAGCGTCGTGACCTGTCCAAGTTGCTGGTGCGGCTGTGCCGGCACCACGTTCACCCAGTGGGCCGTAAATGACATGTACTGTCCCTGACCGTAGTTACAGCTCCACACGTCGGCGCTGCCGTGCACTTTGGCAGAGACCGACATGCTCAAAGACTGGCCCACCATCTCTTCTACATGTGAATGCAGGGCTGGCACTGCCTTTTGGGCAAAGAAATGACGGCTTGGCACTCTCCACCGCGGCGCGGCACAAGCCATCATTTCTCGGAAAGGTGCTGAGTCCACCAGTTGGAAAGGGAGGGACTGCAGCACCAGCAACTTGGACAGGAGGACGTTCAGCTTTTGCACCGTCGGGTGCGTGCTCGCAAACTGTTGTCTCTTGGATACGGATTCCAAGAAAGACTGTTGACGGAATCCGAGAAGAGGAGTAGCAGGAGAAGGAGCATCTGAACGAGCGGAAGATGCCAATGAGCGACAACTCCCCTCAGCAGAGGTGTTGGAGCCTTGACTGGCTGATAGAGGGCGATTGACGACGTCGGGTGACGGAGCAAGTAACGGAGCGGGTGATGGAGCGGGGGCTGGGGCAGGCAGAACCGCCGTATGTTTATCACGGTTTTCCCAGGCCACCGAATGGTGACGCTGCATATGCTGACGCAACGCTGTAGTCCCAACATGGGCCCCCTGGCCACGCTTGCATTTCTGGCCACATAGTCGACATACGGCTACGTTTACTTCCTCGGGCGGCTTGAGGAAAAATTGCCACACCACCGAGTAGGAAACTTTGCCCCCGCTACTCTTCACTGGCTGACTGCTACTTCCTCCGTGCGCACCGGCACCACTACTGGCCGTGGTGGTAGGCTGCAGTGGAGCTGGTGCTCTACTCCGTGGACGTTTGGCTCCACTGACACTGATGCGACCCTGCTGCTGTCTCCTGGGCAACCCACCGACTGTTTTGCTCGCTGCCAAGCTGCCACCCTCTTCTCCTGATGATGCGGAAGAAATTGCCTGATGACGACGAGGCTGCCAAGTGCGATCAACCTCCTCATCATCAAGTAGGGTCTCCGCCTCACTACTAGCCCCCTCGGCTGCGTCTGGGTCAGGAGACAGACCTGTCTCTAGACCGGCTACCGAGCCACTCTCCTCGCCAGTACTTGTTCGCTTGGCTGCTGAAAAGGCCGATGTCTCCCCCCGTTCCTGACCGCCCTCTGTTAGCTCTTCCTCACTGTACAGTGGGGCTGAGCCCACAGCATGCGATACTTCGCTTGGTGAGGGAACAGCAAAGGACAGGGGCAGGTAGAGGACACGTGATTTCAGTGGGCTTGGTCCCGGGCCATGCCAACTAACGGTTGTGTCTGACGTACCCACCGACCGTTGGCTGTAGGTGTCAGAGGTGACCTGGGAAGAGGAAGACGACCGAGCCAACCAATCAATGACGGCAGGGTTGTCGGTGGAGACACGACCGCTGGATGACACCGGGAGCACTGGCCTCTGGCTGCGAATACTGCTGCCTCGACCCCTTCCTCTGCTGCCACGTCTGCTCGCTCCTAAAACATTGCCTCCTCTGCCACTCCTCTGCATGTTGTCTGACATACTATTTAATTCAACGATTAGGTGTCCCTGAGTAACAATTCTCTGGCACTCAGTAACAATTCTGTCTGTCCCTGAGTATGAATTCTGTGGCCCTGAGTAACAATTGTGTGTCTGTGCAAGTAACAATTCTGTGTCTGTGCAAGTAACAATTTTGTGTCTGTGAGAGTAACAATTCTCTGGCACTCAGTAACAATTCTGTCTGTCCCTGAGTAACAATTCTCTGGCACTCAGTAACAATTCTGTCTGTCCCTGAGTAACAATTCTGTCTGTCCCTGAGTATGAATTCTGTGGCCCTGAGTAAGAATTCTCTGGCACTCAGTAACAATTCTGTCTGTCCCTGAGTATGAATTCTGTGGCCCTGAGTAACAATTGTGTGTCTGTGCAAGTAACAATTCTGTGTCTGTGCAAGTAACAATTTTGTGTCTGTGAGAGTAACAATTCTCTGGCACTCAGTAACAATTCTGTCTGTCCCTGAGTAACAATTCTCTGGCACTCAGTAACAATTCTGTCTGTCCCTGAGTATGAATTCTGTGGCCCTGAGTAACAATTCTGTCTCTGTGCGAGTAACAATTCTGTGTCTGTGCAAGTAACAATTTTGTGTCTGTGAGAGTAACAATTCTCTGGCACTCAGTAACAATTCTGTCTGTCCCTGAGTAACAATTCTCTGGCACTCAGTAACAATTCTGTCTGTCCCTGAGTAACAATTCTCTGGCACTCAGTAACAATTCTGTCTGTCCCTGAGTAACAATTCTCTGGCACTCAGTAACAATTGTGTGTCTGTGCAAGTAACAATTCTGTGTCTGTGCAAGTAACAATTTTGTGTCTGTGAGAGTAACAATTCTCTGGCACTCAGTAACAATTCTGTCTGTCCCTGAGTAACAATTCTCTGGCACTCAGTAACAATTCTGTCTGTCCCTGAGTATGAATTCTGTGGCCCTGAGTAACAATTCTGTCTCTGTGCGAGTAACAATTCTGTGTCTGTGCAAGTAACAATTTTGTGTCTGTGAGAGTAACAATTCTCTGGCACTCAGTAACAATTCTGTCTGTCCCTGAGTAACAATTCTCTGGCACTCAGTAACAATTCTGTCTGTCCCTGAGTAACAATTCTCTGGCACTCAGTAACAATTCTGTCTGTCCCTGAGTAACAATTCTCTGGCACTCAGTAACAATTGTGTGTCTGTGCAAGTAACAATTCTGTGTCTGTGCAAGTAACAATTTTGTGTCTGTGAGAGTAACAATTCTCTGGCACTCAGTAACAATTCTGTCTGTCCCTGAGTAACAATTCTCTGGCACTCAGTAACAATTCTGTCTGTCCCTGAGTATGAATTCTGTGGCCCTGAGTAACAATTCTGTCTCTGTGCGAGTAACAATTCTGTGTCTGTGCAAGTAACAATTTTGTGTCTGTGAGAGTAACAATTCTCTGGCACTCAGTAACAATTCTGTCTGTCCCTGAGTAACAATTCTATGGCACTCAGTAACAATTCTGTCTTCCCTGAGTAACAATTCTCTGGCACTCAGTAACAATTCTGTCTGTCCCTGAGTATGAATTCTGTGGCCCTGAGTAACAATTCTGTCTCTGTGCGAGTAACAATTCTGTGTCTGTGCAAGTAACAATTTTGTGTCTGTGAGAGTAACAATTCTCTGGCACTCAGTAACAATTCTGTCTGTCCCTGAGTAACAATTCTCTGGCACTCAGTAACAATTCTGTCTGTCCCTGAGTAACAATTCTCTGGCACTCAGTAACAATTGTGTGTCTGTGCAAGTAACAATTCTGTGTCTGTGCAAGTAACAATTTTGTGTCTGTGAGAGTAACAATTCTCTGGCACTCAGTAACAATTCTGTCTGTCCCTGAGTAACAATTCTCTGGCACTCAGTAACAATTCTGTCTGTCCCTGAGTATGAATTCTGTGGCCCTGAGTAACAATTCTGTCTCTGTGCGAGTAACAATTCTGTGTCTGTGCAAGTAACAATTTTGTGTCTGTGAGAGTAACAATTCTCTGGCACTCAGTAACAATTCTGTCTGTCCCTGAGTAACAATTCTATGGCACTCAGTAACAATTCTGTCTTCCCTGAGTAACAATTCTCTGGCACTCAGTAACAATTCTGTCTGTCCCTGAGTATGAATTCTGTGGCCCTGAGTAACAATTCTGTCTCTGTGCGAGTAACAATTCTGTGTCTGTGCAAGTAACAATTTTGTGTCTGTGAGAGTAACAATTCTCTGGCACTCAGTAACAATTCTGTCTGTCCCTGAGTAACAATTCTCTGGCACTCAGTAACAATTCTGTCTGTCCCTGAGTATGAATTCTGTGGCCCTGAGTAACAATTGTGTGTCTGTGCAAGTAACAATTCTGTGTCTGTGCAAGTAACAATTTTGTGTCTGTGAGAGTAACAATTCTCTGGCACTCAGTAACAATTCTGTCTGTCCCTGAGTAACAATTCTCTGGCACTCAGTAACAATTCTGTCTGTCCCTGAGTAACAATTCTGTCTGTCCCTGAGTATGAATTCTGTGGCCCTGAGTAAGAATTCTCTGGCACTCAGTAACAATTCTGTCTGTCCCTGAGTATGAATTCTGTGGCCCTGAGTAACAATTGTGTGTCTGTGCAAGTAACAATTCTGTGTCTGTGCAAGTAACAATTTTGTGTCTGTGAGAGTAACAATTCTCTGGCACTCAGTAACAATTCTGTCTGTCCCTGAGTAACAATTCTCTGGCACTCAGTAACAATTCTGTCTGTCCCTGAGTAACAATTCTCTGGCACTCAGTAACAATTCTGTCTGTCCCTGAGTAACAATTCTGTCTGTCCCTGAGAATGAATTCTGTGGCCCTGAGTAAGAATTCTCTGGCACTCAGTAACAATTCTGTCTGTCCCTGAGTAACAATTCTCTGGCACTCAGTAACAATTCTGTCTGTCCCTGAGTAAAAATTCTGTGGCCCTAATAACGTTTCTGTGGCCCTAAGTAACAATTCTCTGGCACTGAGTAACAATTCTGTCTGTCCCTGAGTATGAATTCTGTGGCCCTAACTAGCGTTTCTTTGTCCCTAAATAACGATTCTGTGGCCCTCATTAACAAGTCTGTGTCCCTGAGTAATGGTTCTCTGTCCCTAAGTAACTTCTCTCTGTCCCCAATTCTCGTTTCTGTGGCCCTAACTCTGTCCCTGTCCCTAGTACAGAGCGGTCTGCCTCTGTTCAATGACTGCAGGCAAATGAAGATTTCCAAAATGGCCGCTATATATACCTCGACCATTACACAGTGCTGGCTGGCTGGCTGCTGATTGGCTGATGCGATCACATGTCGTTGAGGAATGCATTATGGGGCAGCGCGCCTTGTCTGCGCGCCTTCCCCGACATCCCCGCTCCGTCGCCGCACATGTCAGCCGCCATTTTCGGAAAAATTTCGATTCGCGCGTCCGAATTAGGCTGTTTTTCGGATTCGGCACGAATCGAAATTTTTCCGAAATTCGACTCGAATTCCACTTCGGATACTTCGATTCGCTCATCTCTAAACATGACATTACACGACTTTTCCTGGAAGACATGGAATATACATCGTATGTTCGGTATAACATGACATGACACGCCTTTTCCTGGAAGACACGGAATATACATCGTATGTTCGGTATAACATCACATTACACGACTTTTCCTGGAAGACACGGAATATACATCGTATGTTTGGTATAACATGACATTACATGACTTTTCCTGGAAGACATGGAATATACATCGTATGTTCGGTATAACATGACATGACACGACTTTTCCTGGAAGACACGGAATATACATCCTATGTTTGGTACAACATGACATCACACAGCTTTTCCTGGAAGACACGGAATATACATCGTATGTTCGGTATAACATGACATGACACGACTTTTCCTGGAAGACACGGAATATACATCGTATGTTCGGTATAACATGACATTACACGACTTTTCCTGGAAGACATGGAATATACATCGTATGTTCGGTATAACATGACATGACACGCCTTTTCCTGGAAGACACGGAATATACATCGTATGTTCGGTATAACATCACATTACACGACTTTTCCTGGAAGACACGGAATATACATCGTATGTTTGGTATAACATGACATTACATGACTTTTCCTGGAAGACATGGAATATACATCGTATGTTCGGTATAACATCACATTACACGACTTTTCCTGGAAGACACGGAATATGCATCATGTGTTAAGTATAACATGACATCACACGACTTTTCCTGGAAGACATGGAATATGCATCGTATGTTCGGTATAACATCTCATTACACGACTTTTCCTGGAAGACACGGAATAACATCACATTACACGACTTTTCCTGGAAGACACGGAATATACATCGTATGTTCGGTATAACATGACATGACACGACTTTTCCTGGAAGACACGGAATATACATTGTATGTTCGGTATAACATGACATGACACGACTTTTCCTGGAAGACACGGAATATACATCGTATGTTCGGTATAACATCACATTACACGACTTTTCCTGGAAGACATGGAATATACATCGTATGTTCGGTATAACATGACATGACACACCTTTTCCTGGAAGACACGGAATATACATCGTATGTTCGGTATAACATCACATTACACGACTTTTCCTGGAAGACACGGAATATACATCATATGTTCGGTATAACATGACATTACACGACTTTTCCTGGAAGACGCGGAATATACATCGTATGTTCAGTATAACATGACATTACACGACTTTTCCTGGAAGACACGGAATATACATCGTATGTTCGGCATAACATGACATTACACGACTTTTCCTGAAAGACACGGAATATACATCGTATGTTCGGTATAACATGACATTACACGACTTTTCCTGGAAGACACGGAATATGCATCCTATGTTCGGTATAACATGACATGACACGACTTTTCCTGGAAGACACGGAATATACATCGTATGTTCGGTATAACATCACATGACACGCCTTTTCCTGGAAGACACGGAATATACATCGTATGTTCGGTATAACATCACATTACACGACTTTTCCTGGAAGACACGGAATATACATCATATGTTCGGTATAACATGACATTACACGACTTTTCCTGGAAGACGCGGAATATACATCGTATGTTCAGTATAACATGACATTACACGACTTTTCCTGGAAGACACGGAATATACATCGTATGTTCGGCATAACATGACATTACACGACTTTTCCTGAAAGACACGGAATATACATCGTATGTTCGGTATAACATGACATGACACGACTTTTCCTGGAAGACACGGAATATACATCCTATGTTCGGTATAACATGACATTACACGACTTTTCCTGGAAGACACGGAATATACATCGTATGTTCGGCATAACATGACATTACACGACTTTTCCTGAAAGACACGGAATATACATCCTATGTTCGGTATAACATGACATCACACAGCTTTTCCTGGAAGACACGGAATATACATCCTATATTTAGTATAACATGACATTACACGACTTTTCCTGGAAGACACGGAATATGCATCATGTGTTCAGTATAACATGACATCACATGACTTTTCCTGGAAGACACGGAATATGCATCATGTGTTCAG
Organism: Staurois parvus; assembly: GCF_062004578.1. NCBI lineage: Eukaryota > Metazoa > Chordata > Amphibia > Anura > Ranidae > Staurois > Staurois parvus. The sequence continues at coordinate 226,196 of NW_028319992.1, forward strand.
TATAACATGACATCACATGACTTTTCCTGGAAGACACGGAATATGCATCGTATGTTCGGTATGACATGACACGACTTTTCCTGAAGACACGGAATATACAGGCCTGCTCAGTGTCTCCAGGCTGTTGCTCTGATCACTTCCACCTGTGTTCTAGAGGATTCTAGAATCCTAGCGGGAGGAAGAACAGAGTAAGCTGCCTGAATATTTATGGGACTCCAGTCAATCACAAGGGAGGTGTGCCCAGCAGGAGGTTGGAGAGCCCATAAATAGTCTGAGGCCTGAGACAGGATCGGCAGCCTTCCTGGGTCCAGTCCTGCTGAAGGAGACCCCTGACTATTGGCTCTGCCCCTGGGGCCGGAGTAACAAAGGGGCCACTAAGACATCAAGGTCCCAGCCAGTGGCGGACTGACCATTCGAGCACTCGGGCACTGCCCGAGGGCCCGGGGTCAGTAGGGGGCCCCATGTGATGCCCCTGGTACCTTTCATAGGCTTTTTTGGGTGTGGTTTGAGTGTGGGCGAGGACACAAGGGCCCCATGATCCCCTATTGCCCGGGGGCCCCATGAGTTGTCAGTCCGCCCCTGGTCCCAGCTAAGCTTTATCTGGGAACCTGTTCCCAAATTCAGACCTGAAATCAAGTTGGGTCTTGGGGGAGCTCACTGGAAAGAACCAGGAGGAAGTTGATGGTAAAAAGTCCAGCTGTCCTACGGTGCTGTGAGTCCGCATCACCCTATTGGAAGGAGGCAACCAATGATTCTGTGGCTGTGATAGTATGTAGCACTACCCCCTTAGGGGTCGCTGAAGATTTGGGTCCCCCTATAGACCTGCGGCTCCAGACCATTTGCATCTTCCACATAGACATTCATTCAGGAGTCAGAAACCAGTCCTTGAGCTTGTTTATTAGGCTTTATTAGGGGGTTGGAACTTGGATAGGGAAAGGGGTACAAAGCATGGCCAATGGAACTGATAAACGTGAGGACAACTTTGTCTTCTTGAGAGATAGCCAGTATCTCCCTGTAGTACCTCTCCACACGGAGGAATCCCTGAGCGGGGGATCCAGTGGTAGCTACTGATAGGGCAATAGTCCCAGATGTAGAGCCAGTTAGGTTTCCCACCCAAATGCTTTCTTCCATCTCTGGCCCAGGGAGTGAAGGTTTACAGTCTTTCCTGAGCTTCTTATGGGTCGGTGGTTGCTACCAGGCCTTCAAACTGGGCCGTTCCTTCCCTGCCACCAGGTGGTCCTCTCTCATGGGACCAGTGAGATCCCCAGCTTTCTTCCTTTCCAGCATCACTCCAAGAGGCGAGACCCTTCCAGCCCGGGCTCCCTCCCCCAGCTCCTGCACTCAGCCTACCTCCTCATTCTCTTCCACCCGACACTCTTCTCCTGCTGAGTAGGCTCTGTTACTCTTAAGGGCTGTCTCAGCCCCTTTCCAAGCCTCATGTTGGGGATTGGCTGGGGTCTCTTAAGACTACAGAACAGCCACTCCTCAGGCTACTCCTCAGATCCGCTCACTGCTTCTAGACCCTCCTCCAAAGGTCTAGGATGGGGGAGGGGGGGATTCCAGAGAGCTGTTCTGCAGAGTCTCTCAACCCTGACCAAAATTTGACTCTGCTGGCCATCACTCCCAAGCTGCTACTCAGCTCTCCTTTCTAACAATTGAACACTAGTCCCCCCTAACTACCAAGGAGGGCGCTACAAGTAGATGACCCCAGTGCTGGCTCTGCGTAGCTTTTGGCCTCTGAGAGAAGTCATAATGACATCTCACGTATTGAGGAGCCTCTCCAGGTCACCCAATGTGCTCGTAGGTGGCTCCATACCGGTCTGATTTCTGTGTCAAAGATGAAGCCTGAGCTGGGCCAGCTCTATCCTTACCCCACCGATCATCAGATCACCAGTCATCGGGGGGGCCACTCTGACATGAAGAAGCAAAGCCCTGCTTCTCTACCAAGATGGCCGCCTCCGCACAGAGACACAGTGCAGAACAAGGCATGGTAAGTCAGTAATGGGAAGAAGATCACCTGCAGGGCGACCACACACAATGCTGGGAACTAATCCCTCTCTTCTCTTTGCTTTTTTGAGACAGATTCCATAAGACAGGTCCTCTTTAGCTGCTTGATGAATCCGGTCCAGTGGGATTTGAAGTAATGGCAGCCATGCAGAGCTCCTTCAGAAAATGCTATATAACTGGCCTTGTTAGGCTGACCCTTCACTGCCTTCCGAGTCACCTGGGAAAAGAATTCCTATCTGAAAGTTGGATTGCTGTCAGACAATCTTTATCAACACATGTCTTCTGGGTAATGGACTGCAAGTATTGGAGGCAGAGGATGAGTATGACATCCAGGTAATTAGAAATTCAGAAGAAGAGGTTGGTGATGGAAGCCTCCTGGGATCAGAGTTTCAGCAGAATCACCATCAGCAAATTCAGGAGACCAGCATGGAATATGTCCATTGTAAAAGACCCTGCAGACTCACTGATCTGAATGATGTCACTTCCTGTGAGTCCAGGGTGTCATGGCTCCGCCCACTTACCTGGACCCACAGGACTACGGTGCATGGAGCAAGAATGTGTTGGTGTACAGCCAGGGGTGGACTGACAACTCATGGGGCCCCCGGGCAATAGGGGATCATGGGGTCCCTGTGTCTTTGCCCAAACTCAAAAAAGCCTATGAAAAAGGTACCAGGGGCATCTCATGGGGCCCCCTACTGACCCCAGGCCCTCAGGCAGTGCCAGAGTTTCCAAATGGTCAGTCCGCCCCTGTACAGCAGTGGTCTCCAAACATGCGGCCCTTTGCTTGCCTTTATATGACCCTTAGGGCACTATTCCTCCCACTGATACAAGGCACATTTCCTGCCCACTGACACCAACCATGGGGCATAATTGCTCCTTCTTACACCAAAAATGGGGTATTATTCCTCCCATTGACACCAGTGATGGGGCATAACTTCTTCCACTAACACCAATGATGGGGCACTATTCCTCCCACTGACACCAATGATGGGACACTATTCCTCCCACTGACACCAATGATGGGACACTATTCCTCCCACTGATACCAATGATGGGGCACTATTCCTGCCACTGACACCAATGATGGGGCACCATTCCTTCCACTGACACCAATGATGGGACACTATTCCTCCCACTGATACCAATGATGGGGCACTATTCCTCCCACTGACACCAATGATGGGGCACTATTCCACCCACTGACACCAATGATGGGGCACTATTCCCCCCACTGACACCAATGATGGGGCACTATTCCTCCCACTGACACCAATGATGGGGCACTATTCCGCCCACTGACACCAATGATGGGGCACTATTCCGCCCACTGATACCAACAATGGGGTAATATTCCTCCCACTGATACCAATGATGGGGCCCTATTCCTCCCACTGACACCAATGATGGGGCACTATTCCTCCCACTGACACCAACGATGGGGCACTATTCTTCCCATTGACACCAATGATGGGACACTATTCCTCCCACTGACACCAATGACGGGGCACTATTCCTCCCACTGACACCAATGATGGGGCACTATTCCTCCCATTGACACCAATGATGGGGCACTATTCCCCTGACACCAATGATGGGGAATTATTCCATCCTCTAATACAAGGCACTATTCCTCCCACTGACACCAATGATGGGGCACCATTCCTCCCACTGACACCAATGATGGGGCACTATTCCTCCCACTGACACCAATGATGGGGCACTATTCCTCCCACTGATATCAATGATGGGGCACTATTCCTCCCACTGACACCAATGATGGGGCACTATTCCTCCCACTGACACCAATGATGGGGCACCGTTCCTCCCACTGACACCAATGATGGGGCACTATTCCTCCCACTGACACCAACGATGGGGCACTATTCCTCCCACTGACACCAATGATGGGGAATTATTCCATCCTCTAATACAAGGTATTATTCCTCCCTCTGACACCAACAGTGGGGCACTATTCCTCCTGCTAATACCAGTGATTGTAGTAGTTTTCCCTCTCCTACCTTCCATTGTGTGCTGTGTATTTTCTTTACTCCCACTAACCACCTAGCCTGAGGCCACAGTCCACCCCCCCCCTCAAATGTATGAAGGACAGTAAACTGGTTTAGAAGGTTTGGAGGAGAACCCTGGTGTACAGGATCTGCTCACTGCTGGAGGAATAAGAGGACCTGTTCTTCACTGGACTGGACACACCTTTATAAATGGTATCTGTACATTTCATTTTAAGGATTTTGGAGGATCATGGGGTGCATCAATGAGGGGGGGGGGGCAAATGCAGCAGTGGGGGGCTCATGGGGTGCTTCAATGAGGGTAGAAGCAAATGCAGCAGTGGGGTTCATGGAGAATCATAGGGTGCATCAGTGAGGAGAGGGGGCAAATGCAGCTGTGGGGGGCTCATGGGGGATCATAGGGTGCTTCGATGAGGGAAGGGGCAAATGCAGCAGTGGGGGGGCTCAGAGGGGATCATAGGGTGCATCAGTGAGGAGAGGGGGCAAATGCAGCAGTGGGGGCTCATGGGGGATCATAGGGTACTTCAATGAAGGAAGGGGCAAATGCAGCGGTGGGGGGCTCATGGGGGATCATAGGGTGCTTCGATGAGGGGAAGGGGCAAATGCAGCAGTGGGGGGCTCATGGGGGATCATAGGGTGCTTCGATGAGGGAAGGGGCAAATGCAGCAGTGGGGGGCTTTTGGGGGATCATAGAGTGCTTCGATGAGGGAAGGGGCAAATGCAGCAGTGGGGGGCTTTTGGGGGATCATAGGGTGCTTCGATGAGGGGAAGGGGCAAATGCAGCAGTGGGGGGCTTTTGGGGGATCATAGGGTGCTTCGATGAGGGGAAGGGGCAAATGCAGCAGTGGGGGGCTTTTGGGGGATCATAAGGTGCTTCGATGAGGGAAGGGGCACATGCAGCAGTGGGGGGCTCATGGGGGATCAGAGGGTGCTTCGATGAGGGAAGGGGCACATGCAGCAGTGGGGGGCTTTTGGGGGATCATAGGGTGCTTCGATGAGGGAAGGGGCACATGCAGCAGTGGGGGGCTCATGGTTTCATCATAGGGTACTTCAATGAAGGGAAGGGGGAAATGCGGCAGTGAGGGAATCCCCAGCCCAGAGTTGACCTTTAAAGTCAAGATTTATCTATTTGTTGCTTTTTAAATTTATTTTTCTATTGAATGTAAAAACATTGTAATACTTTGTAACATTCAGGATGTTTTTATTTTTGGACATGTTTATTTTCTGTGCCCCCCCCCCTCCTGGATGTGGTCCATCAGAGATGTTCCTCTGTCTGTAGATAACATATGAACCCACACTGGCCTGGATTACACCGAGACGAAGACTCTCCACCATAAAAGTCTCTTACCTATCTGAAATCTTCCCCTCCCCCTTCACACATATCATGACACCCTTCAAGTGGCATCTCATAGATTGTCATCTCCAGTATCCCGCCACATTCAGAGAGATGCTAATGGGAAGATGATGGAGCAAAGCTATCACTTGAAGCAGAGCCATGCTTTAAATCCAGCCAGGCTGAGGAAAAATACAGCAAATTCTCTCCAAATCTGAAATGAATCCTTATTGAGCGGAACAGAAAGGAAATGAGAGGAAGGGGTGCAAGGTTCAGATAAGGGATCGGCCTGTCACTGTGGGGGGATCAATAGACTGGATTGGATTATATCGATGTGTCCGGATGTCACCTCACCTGTTTATGACCAATCTGACACGAAGGAGCCAGATGGAGAAAATCCCAAGAATACAGAATAATGTACCGAAATGTCCTCCTCCAGAAGGTTCTACAAAGAACAACAATCCCGTGATTGGGATGTTGGGACTGTGGGGTCATTCCTGTGATTGGGATGTTGGGAATGTGGGGTCATTCCTGTGATTGGGATGTTGGGAATGTGGAGTCATTCCTGTGATTGGGATGTTGGGAATGTGGGGTCATTCCTGTGATTGGAATGTTGGGAATGTGGGATCATTCCTGTGACTGGGATGTTGGGACTGTGGGGTCATTCCCGTGATTGGGATGTTGGGACTGTGGGGTCATTCCTGTGATTGGGATGTTGGGAATGTGGGGTCATTCCCGTGATTGGGATGTTGGGACTGTGGGGTCATTCCCGTGATTGGGATGTTGGGACTGTGGGGTCATTCCTGTGATTGGGATGTTGGGAATGTGGGGTCATTCTTGTGATTGGGATGTTGGAAATGTGGGGTCATTCCCGTGATTGGGATGTTGGGACTGTGGGGTCATTCCTGTGATTGGAATGTTGGGAATGTGGGGTCATTCTTGTGATTGGGATGTTGGAAATGTGGGGTTATTCCCGTGATTGGGATGTTGGGAATGTGGGGTCATTCCTGTGATTGGGATGTTGGGAGTGTGGGTTCATTCCTGTGATTGGGATGTTGAGAATGTGGGGTCATTCCTGTGATTCCTGTCATTCCTGTGATGTGGGGATGTTGAGAATGTGGGGTCATTCCTGTGATTGGAATGTTGGGAATGTGGGATCATTCCTGTGACTGGGATGTTGGGACTGTGGGGTCATTCCCGTGATTGGGATGTTGGGACTGTGGGGTCATTCCTGTGATTGGGATGTTGGGAATGTGGGGTCATTCCCGTGATTGGGATGTTGGGACTGTGGGGTCATTCCCGTGATTGGGATGTTGGGACTGTGGGGTCATTCCTGTGATTGGAATGTTGGGAATGTGGAATCATTCCTGTGACTGGGATGTTGGGACTGTGGGGTCATTCCCGTGATTGGGATGTTGGGACTGTGGGGTCATTCCTGTGATTGGGATGTTGGGAATGTGGGGTCATTCCCGTGATTGGGATGTTGGGACTGTGGGGTCATTCCCGTGATTGGGATGTTGGGACTGTGGGGTCATTCCTGTGATTGGGATGTTGGGAATGTGGGGTCATTCTTGTGATTGGGATGTTGGAAATGTGGGGTCATTCCCGTGATTGGGATGTTGGGACTGTGGGGTCATTCCTGTGATTGGGATGTTGGGAATGTGGGGTCATTCTTGTGATTGGGATGTTGGGAATGTGGGGTCATTCCTGTGATTGGGATGTTGGGAATGTGGGGTCATTCCTGTGATTGGAATGTTGGAAATGTGGGGTCATTCCTGTGATTGGAATGTTGGAAATGTGGGGTCATTCCTGTGATTGGGATGTTGGGAGTGTGGGTTCATTCCTGTGATTGGGATGTTGAGAATGTGGGGTCATTCCTGTGATTCCTGTCATTCCTGTGATGTGGGGATGTTGAGAATGTGGGGTCATTCCTGTGATTGGAATGTTGGGAATGTGGGATCATTCCTGTGACTGGGATGTTGGGACTGTGGGGTCATTCCCGTGATTGGGATGTTGGGACTGTGGGGTCATTCCTGTGATTGGGATGTTGGGAATGTGGGGTCATTCCCGTGATTGGGATGTTGGGACTGTGGGGTCATTCCCGTGATTGGGATGTTGGGACTGTGGGGTCATTCCTGTGATTGGGATGTTGGGAATGTGGGGTCATTCTTGTGATTGGGATGTTGGAAATGTGGGGTCATTCCCGTGATTGGGATGTTGGGACTGTGGGGTCATTCCTGTGATTGGGATGTTGGGAATGTGGGGTCATTCTTGTGATTGGGATGTTGGAAATGTGGGGTCATTCCCGTGATTGGGATGTTGGGAATGTGGGGTCATTCCTGTGATTGGGATGTTGGGAATATGGGGTCATTCCCGTGATTGGGATGTTGGGTCATTCCTGTGATTGGAATATTGGGAATGTGGGGTCATTCCTGTGATTGGAATGTTGGAAATGTGGAGTCATTCCTGTGATTGGGATGTTGGGAATGTGGAGTCATTCCTGTGATTGGAATGTTGGAAATGTGGGGTCATTCCTGTGATTGGGATGTTGGGAATGTAGGGTCATTCCTGTGATTGGGATGTTGGGAATGTGGAGTCATTCCTGTGATTGGAATGTTGGAAATGTGGGGTCATTCCTGTGATTGGAATGTTGGAAATGTGGGGTCATTCCTGTGATTGGGATGTTGGGAGTGTGGGTTCATTCCTGTGATTGGGATGTTGAGAATGTGGGGTCATTCCTGTGATTCCTGTCATTCCTGTGATGTGGGGATGTTGAGAATGTGGGGTCATTCCTGTGAATGGGATGTTGGGAATGTGTGGTCATTCCTGTGAATGGGATGTTGGGAATGTGGGGTCATTCCTGTGATTGGAATGTTGGAAATGTGGAGTCATTCCTGTGATTGGGATGTTTGGAATGTGGAGTCATTCCTGTGATTGGAATGTTGGAAATGTGGGGTCATTCCTGTGATTGGGATGTTGGGAGTGTGGGTTCATTCCTGTGATTGGGATGTTGAGAATGTGGGGTCATTCCTGTGATTCCTGTCATTCCTGTGATGTGGGGATGTTGGGAATGTGGGGTCATTCCTGTGATGTGGGGATGTTGGGAATGTGGGGTCATTCCTGTGATTGGGATGTTGAGAATGTGGGGTCATTCCTGTGATTCCTGTCATTCCTGTGATGTAGGGATGTTGGGAATGTGGGGTCATTCCTGTGATTGGGATGTTGGGAATGTGGGGTCATTCCTGTGATTGGGATGTTGGGAATGATTATTGTCTGGATTAGAGGACCATCTCCTGTAGATATGAGGTTTAATGAGGATATTGTCATTCCTGTCTCAACTGATGGACCTTCTTCTGTAGAGATGAGACTTGTAAGGGACATTGTGATTCCTGTCTAGATGAGGGGACCTTCCCCCGTAGATAGGAGGTTTTATGAGGCTATTGTGATTCCTATCCAGATTGGAGGACTTTCTCCTTTAGATATGAAGTTTGATTAGGAAACTTTGATTCCTGTTTGGATTAGAGGACTTTGTCCTGTAGGCATGAGCTTTGAGGAGGGATTAGAGGGCCTTCTCCTGTAGATAATGAGGTTTGATGAAGATATTGTGATTCCTACCTGGTTGGAGGACCTAATCCTGTAGAAGTGAGGTGTCAGGGTCAGGGGTCAGGCTCAGAGACCAGTATCTATAGCAGTAGAGAGGCTCTCACCAACCAGGTACATGAGTACACAAGAAGGTCACCCAGGAGGATGACACAGGCTCACCTGAGATGCCGGGTCTAAGCACTAACCAGTACTCACCGGAGCTTCCAATGGTGGAGATGAGCGAGTAGGCCGAGGTCCACTAGCAGATATAGTAGATGGGGATAAACAGAAGCAAGGGCAGTAAACAAACCAAAGGTTAGCAACGAATGGCACTGAAGATACAGATGACGGCAGGAGCGACAAGAGCGAGATATCGGCTGGAGAGTGCGCAATAATCTGACAAACAGGACATGCAAAGACACGGCTTAAATAGGAAGTTCATGGGAGGAGCAAAGGGTTCAAGATTCACAAGCAACAAGGTACAAGGCAAGATTGTCTAAGGGATCAGACAGGGAGCTGTCCACCATCTCAGGTGACTCGACAAGAACAGCGACCACCGGATGCAGCAGAAATCGTGGGTTCAGATCCTGGTCCTGATACAAGGTTTGATAAGCGTATTGTGATGCCTATCCGGATTGCAGGACCGTCTCCTGTAGAAATGAGGTTTGATGAAAATATTGTGATTCCTGTATGGATTAGAGGAGGTTCCCCTATGATGGGGGTATTGTGATTTCTGTTTGAATCAGTGGACCTTTTCCTGTAGAGATGACGTTTGATGTGGGTATTGTGAATCCTCTCAGGATTGGAGGACCTTCTCCTGTAGGGATGAGGTTTGATGGGAGAAATGGATTTCCTCTTAGGGTTGGAGGACCTTCTATTGTAGAGATAAGGTTTGATGGGGGAATTGTGATTCCTCTCAGGATTGGAGGACCTTGTGATGTAGAGATGAGGTTTGATAGGGGTATTGGGATTCATCTCAGAATTGGAGGATCATCTCTTGTAGAAATGACGTTTGATAAGGGGTTTATGAATCCTCTCAGGATTGGAGGACCATCTCCGATAGGGATGAGGTTTGATGGGGGAAAAGTGATTCCTCTCAGGATTGGAGGACATTCTTTTTGTAGAGATGAGGTTTGATAAGGGTTTTGTGAATCCTCTCAGGATTGGAGGACCTTCTCCTGTAGAGATGAGGTTTGATAGGGGTATTGCAATTCATCTCAGAATTGGAGGACCATCTCTTGTAGAAATTAGGTTTGATAAGGGTTTTGTGAACCCTCTCAGGATTGGAGGACCTTCTCCTGTAGTGATGAGGTTTGATGGGGGAAAAGTGATTCCTCTCAGGATTGGAGGACCTTCTTTTTGTAGAGATGAGGTTTGATAGGGGTATTGCAATTCATCTCAGAATTGGAGGACCATCTCTTGTAGAAATGAGGTTTGATAAGGGTTTTGTAAATCCTCTCAGGATTGGAGAACCTTGTGTTGTAGAGATGAGGTTTGATAGGGGTATTGCGATTCATCTCAGAATTGGAGGACCTTCTTTTTGTAGAGATGATGTTTGATGGGGGAATTGTGATTCCTCTCAGGATTGGAGGACTTTCTCCTGTAGGGATGAGGTTTGATGGGGGAAATGTGATTCCTCTCAGGATTGGAGGACCATCTCTTGTAGAAATTAGATTTGATAAGGGTTTTGTGAATCCTCTCAGGATTGGAGGACCTTCTCCTGTAGGGATGAGGTTTGATGAGGGAAAAGTGATTCCTCTCAGGATTGGAAGACCTTCTTTTTGTAGAGATGATGTTTGATGGGGGAATTGTGATTCCTCTCAGGACTGGAGGACTTTCTCCTGTAGGGATGAGGTTTGATGGGGGAAAAGTGATTCCTCTCAGGATTGGAGGACCTTCTTTTTGTAGAGATGATGTTTGATGGGGGAATTGTGATTCCTCTCAGGATTGGAGGACCATTTCGTGTAGAAATGAGGTTTGATGGGGGTTTTGTGACGGGAGGACCTTCTGGGAAATCATCTTCTTGGATAGTACCCTCTGATGTCTCTGTTTTCTCTCCCCGTTGGCTCTGTATTGGTGACCTTTTCACAGACAGTGAGATGCCGGCCAATTACTGAATCGGCGGCAAAGGAGAGAAAAGCTCGGCCGTGCTGTTTGAAGCGAGCAACATTTCCCGACACAAACCTTTCTAGTTCAACTGATTTCTCGGCAGAGGTTGGAGGGGACAGAACAGAAGAGATGAAAGATTGTCACATCTCAGGGAATGACCCAATACTGGCAATCTAGTGCATATCAGAGCTCTATACATGTATAATAATAATAGTGTGTGGGGGAGGGGGCATTAGAGCGTAAGCTCCTCTGGTACAGAGACTGATGTGACTGTGGTGGAGGGGGCATTAGAGCGTAAGCTCCTCTGGTACAGAGACTGATGGGACTGTGGGGGAGGGGGCATTAGAGCGTAAGCTCCTCTGGTACAGAGATTGATGTGACTGCGGGGGAGGGGACATTAGAGCGTAAGCTCCTCTGTACATAGACTGATGTGACTGCGGGCGAGGGGACATTAGAGTGTAAGCTCCTCTGATGCAGAGACTGATGGGACTGCGGGGGGGGGGGACATTAGAGTGTAAATTTTTTGTTTATTAAAATCTTGCAAACAAAAAACATCATAAAAATCATATTTACATATATACAGAATAAAAATATGTATTTTTAAACAAAACCAGCTTACTTCAGCAAAATAACAAATCCTGACCGTCACCTAAACACCCCCTCAGGCTAAGAAACGATTAAACATTCACCCCATACATTCATCCCATACATCGATCCCACACATTCATCCCATACATCGATCCCATGCATGCAGCCTTTCTTCAAAAATCTGATGTTACAAAATCTAGGGGACGTGAAAGGACAGAAAGAGAAGCCACGCCCCCAGAGACTGACAGACAGCAGCTACGGGGACCTGACATTCCTCCACGCCTTTGTCCAGGCTCCCGGCCGCCACCTGTCCTTCTCAAGACCCCGAATCTTCCCAACCTCACCCAGAATGTTGTTCACCACCACCTCGACAGGAAGGACTTTTTTGCGAATGGAAACCTGACACCGTGCATTCCACGTGTAGTAACGGACTACTAAGCTAACTAGAAAAAGTGTCTCAAAATCAAAATCCCGGTGAGTCTGAAAGGCTCCGTAAGACCACTCCGCGTAACTCAAGCAGGAAAGGGATCCCCAGAGCCCCACCCACCCGCTTGTAGACTTCTATATTGAAGGGGCACTGAAGCAAGAAATGGTCCATCGTCTCCTCCACCCCACCGCACTCCACTCTTGGACAACCACGGTTCTCCGCAGAGCGATGCTTCAGGTTGCCCTTCACATAGAGTCTGCCATGGAACGAGAGCCAGGCCAAATCCCGAAACTTTAAAGGGATTCTCTCCAGATTCATCAAACGCAGACCCTCCCCCATAACCGGGCCTGGGCAATCCCTCAAGGCCAATGGCTCGCTAAAGGCAGATTCAACAACCCTCCTCTCCAGGGCCTTCCTAGGAAGAGATTTAATTTCCTCCGCCGTCACTCGCCATTGCCGAAGCATTTTCAGACACGGGGCAACATAAGCCGGGAGCTTACCATGTTGGACCCTCAGGCTTTTCACCGGCCCACCATTCTCCCAGCTCCGTAGAAAAGGCCTAAACCAGGACTGAAAAATACCAACCCACCCAGGCGGTTCCTCTGCCAGCATGCTACCAAAATTATGTTTCAAAAACATCAGAGAAAAGAAAACCACCGGGTTGACCATACCTAGGCCACCCATCCGCCTAGGAAGGTAGGTTACAGACCTCTTAATGAGGTTCAGTTTGTGCCCCCATAACAGCTGGAAGAAACAACTGTAGATCCTCGCATAGAGAGACACTGGCAAAACACAGACAAAGCTGACATACAGAAATACCGGGATCAGGTAAGTTTTAATCAGGTCAATCCTTTCCCTGTAAGAGAGTTTCCAATCCTTCCAGCTGGCCACCTTGGCATCGGCATCTTGTAGCCTGCTTACCCAATTTGCAAGGCCGTAATCACCGGGACCAAATCTGATGCCTAAAATTTTAATTTCCTGCTGGGGCTCTGGGAAGGCGTCCGGAAGGGTAAAGCCTTCGCCTTCCTCTCCCATCCAGAAAACCTCACTCTTATCCTGATTGATCTTTGAGCCAGATGCCTCAGCATACTGTTCCATCACCGAGACCACCTCCTCCACCTCCTGCCTCAGCATACTGTTCCATCACCGAGACCACCTCCTCTGCCTCCTGCGTCCCGGAGATGAAAACAGACACGTCATCAGCATAGGCCACGACCCTCAGAGGGGGCTCCCCAGGAATGCCCAAAGGAACTCCACACAACGGTCCGCTCTCTAACCTCCGAATGAAGGGATCGATTACAAACGCATATAGCAGAGGACTCAAAGGACACCCCTGACGCACACCTGAGCCAACCTCAAAGGGTCGTCCAATCCAACCATTCACAAGCATGAAGCTTTCAGCCCCTCTATATAAGGTCTTTAGCCAATCGATAAAGCCCCCCTCCAGGCCATACTTGCCAAGAAGCAGCCATAGGTACTCATGATTGACTCGATCAAAAGCTTTGGCCTGATCCAATGCCAGCAGGAACTTTCCCCAGCCTGCAGCCCTGCACCGCTCCAGGGCCTCCCGGACAGCTAACACCGCTGAAAAAGTGCTTCTTCCCTGAACCGAACAGTGCTGATGGCGAGAAAGTAAATTGCCCGCAACAGACGATAAACACCAGAAAATAATTTTTGCCAATATCTTCCTATCAACATTGAGAAGGCTAATGGGCCGCCAATTCTCAATTCTCGAGGAATCCTTACCCTTTGACAGAAGAATCACTGCAGATTGTCGCATGGAGGGAGAGAGCGAACCCTCTCTCAGACAGCCATTAAACACCTCCACCAAATATGGGGCCAGAGTCACCTTAAAGTGCTTATAAAACTCGGCTGTCAATCCGTCTGGCCCAGGCGACTTCTTAATGGCAAGCTGATCAATAGCTTTCACCACCTCATCTGCCGTGATGTCCTCTGTCAAACTCACAAGAGAACTGTCATTTCCCAGTCCTGGAGTAGAGTCCAGAAAACCCAACATGCTCGCCCGATCGAGGTCCCTCCTACCCAGGAGGTCAGCATAATATGACCTGGAGGTTTCCAGGATCCCTGACTTGGACTTTGTCAGGGAACCCGTACTGTCAACCAGGCCTACAACTGACTTAACTGCTCTACCTTGTTTGCAGTTCTGGTAAGGGTCGGGCGAGTGATATTTCCCATAATCCCTCTCCAGAACCAAAGAGGCATGCCTGTCATATTGACACTGCCTGAGCAAGAGTTTGACCTCAGAGATCGCTTCTGGATCTCCATTATTCGAGACAAGCCGATCGAGCTTCCTCCGCAGACGCTGGTAGGTGACATACTTATCAAGCTGTTTATTCCTTCCTATGGCCTTGAAAAACCCAACGATCCTTCGTTTTGTAAGCTCCCACCACTCGGACTTACTGCTGCAAACGTCCATGATTGATACCTGTGCCTGAAAAAAATCCTCAAAGGATTGACTCACCTTCTCATCGTCCAGGAGTGCCGAATTCAGCTTCCAGGTACCCCTCCCCTTAGGTGGTGTATCGGGGCCACTCAGAGTCACAGACAGAATACAGTGATCGGAAAACTCCACCGCCTGACACACTGGTGCCGAGAAGGCGGAGTTCCCCTTTAAAAAAAACCTATCTATTCTACTCTGACTAGAACCTCGCTGAAAAGTGAATCCCGTGTCGTCTGGGCAGCAATGAATGTGCACATCAACCAGACCTGCCTCTCTAGCTATTTTGTTTAAAAAAAAACCCGTCACAGTCCAGCCTGACTCCGGTCCCTCTCCTGTCCTTAGTCCTAGTGACGGTGTTAAAGTCACCACTGAAGACAACTTGCTGGGCTGTAAAAAGGAAAGGCTTGATCTTCATGAAGAGGCATTTCCTGTCCCATTTTGTCTGGGGCCCATAGATGTTAATCAGGCGCAGGTCCTGCCCCCCCATGGAGACGTCTAAGACCATGCATCTCCCCATTTCTACCTCAATAATCCGCCGACAGGTTACCATGCCGGAAAAAAGTACCGCAACTCCAGTGTAAGGCTCGGCCGCAAGAGACCAGAAGGAGGGGCCGCGCCTCCACTCCTTCTTCGCCATATGAACATCCCCCAAACTGGACAACCTGGTCTCCTGCAAAAAGAAAATGTCAGCATCAAACCTGCTGAGCAAAAATAAGGCCATGTTACGAGCGCTTACTGATTTTATGCTGGCGACATTAATGGTTGCCACCTTCAAAGGAGTGGGAACCGCCATCAGGATGATCGAGGTACCCGTTTCTTAGCCTGCTTACCCCCCTCCCTACTTGGAGACCCTACACGCTTCATAGTCCTCTGTGTTTCCTCCTCCATGGAAACCAGAGACTCATCCCCTGAAGATCCCTCATCCTCCACCTCAGATAACACTTCAAATGTATTTGACACCTCCACCCTCCCAGGGTCAGGTACAGGCACATCCTTCTTCCGCTTCTTCTTCCCAGACTTCCTTTTTGCCTCCAACCACTCCATATCATCATTTGATAAACCGGACCGCAAAGCCCCCTCCCCTTCCCTTCCACCATCACCAACAACATCATCCACCCCACTCTCTCCACTCACCACAGCAGTCCCCCCAACCTTCACCCCAATACCCCCACCATCATTCACTCCACCCCCCAGCGCCTCACGCGCTCTGACCCTCTGACGCCGGGGAGGGGGGGGTCGGTGAAACCATACACATTGGTCCAGTTCCCTCCACAGCCCCCACTACTTCTGGGGAAACTGACACAGGAGGATCAGACACAACATCCACGGACACTGACTCAGGGGGCACAACACAAGGAGATGACACATTAGAGGGACCATCAGACACTGGGACCACAGGGACAGAGACATTGGGGACCCCTGGCCCAGCCCCCCTCTCCTCTGCCTCCTCCATGTCCAGACGAAAAAACTCTTCCACCAAAGCTGACTGGTTGTGCATGGCCTCAGGGCACCGGTTGTACGAATGGCCAACCTTATCACACAGATTGCACCTGATGATATTACAATCCTTAGCCAGGTGCCCCAGATCCTGACATAGGGAGCACTTCATCTCTGGGCATGAGGAGGCGAAGTGACCCCGAGAACCGCATTTATTGCAGAGCTTGGGCTGTCCAGGGTAGAACACCACAATCCTGTCCTTCCCAATGAAGGCTGAGGAGGGCAGATGCTGGACCACATTCCCACACACATACAACCTCATCTGCACCGACCACCCACCAGTCCATATCCCTCTCTCATCCACAATCTTCTTCAGGGGTGCAAGTAGCTCCCCAAATCTCCTCAGCCAGACAGCCAAGTCAGCCGAAGGAATGGACTCATTCCGTACTAGAATGGTGACCGTCTTCACTAGAGGTTGGCGTGAGGCCACCTTTGGGACGAGTCCCTTCCACTCCGGCAGACCCTTATACATGTGTTCATACTTCTCCCAGAATATATCCAGAGACTTGGGGCGCACAAAGGACAGATCATATTCAGAGGATCCTACAGGGCTGATCAAGGCGAAGATGTCATCCGCCCTAAACCCCATCTCCAAAATCCTGTCCACCACCGACATCCTGACCGGGGGAGCACCCCCACCCTCCCATCTGAGCTGCACCAAATTCCTCCTCCTGAAGGACAGGGGTGCAGATGGCAGACCTGCAGCAGACCTCCCCCCAGAGCTGACAACATGATGTGACCCCCTCCTCCCAGCCAGAGCCCCAGCATAGGTCTTATTTGCAGCATTAGTTGTAGTGGACCTTAAAGCTGCACCCCGCCCATTGGTTGCAGGAACCTCAGAGCCCCCGCTCTGCAGACCACCATCAGAGGCAGCAGCAGTCCCTCCATCCACCAACACACAGGCATTCCCCTTTCCAGCATTGCAAGCACTCTTATCATCCATATGTTTCCTTTCACTCGTGGCACTACTGCTCCCAGCAGACCCACTCACACCAGATGCTCCTGTCTCCCCCTCCCCCAACATACTCCTCTTAGGCAAAAGCCTTCCACTCCTGGTCACTCTCCCCTGGGTTTCAGCAACACCTTTCAGAGTGCTGCTGACAATTTCCCTCCCACCATTTTCTGCTGCATTTGCAGCCATCAGCAGGGATTGTCCAGCAAGTGTGTCAGATCCCCCCTTTACCTTCCCCCCAGCAGAGTCCACAGTCACAGGGTTCCTGGTATCAGAGTCCTCAGTCCCAGCAGAGTGCAGTCCTGCAGGCACAGCAGCCATCTTCCCCGCAGAGCTCTGTGCACACACAGGAGGATTTCCCTCCAAAACACTGCAGTGCACATGGCTGTCCACACTGGAGTCCAAAATGGCACTTTTAATAAAGCGTGGCTTTTCTGTTTTTTCTCCTTTACAGGACCAGGTACAGAGTCCTCACCGTCATCTTCATCCTCAGAGTCCTCAGAAAAGCGGAAAGTTCTTCCAATTAGGGAAGACTCCAATTCCTCAATGTACTTTAGCAGTCCTCCGCCATGTTCCTCTACCTCCTGTGCTGTTCCTCCAGCTGGCTGTGGAGGGAGGGAAGCAGAGGCTGACATTTCCTCCAGGGAAGCAGATCCTGAGGTGGATGGGATAGCAGGGGCCGCATCCAGGACCCCCTCCTCACTCTCCACCCGTACTGCCACCGCCGATGCTGGATCCTTACCGGAGTCTCCCTTCATCTTCCTGAACCGTTCCTCATTCCGGAACTTTTCTCTGAAAGCTCCGCTCTTCTCCTTCAGCGTCTTTACCAGATTCTGCTGCTTCTTAATGGCGACCTCCAAACCCTTCATCTCCGGCTTCATACTCTGCCTCTTGCTGCTCCATGACTTGTCATGGAGAACTTTCTTCTTCTTGTAGTCAGTTTTCAGACTCACCAACTTTTCCTCCTCCTTTGCGATTCTCACCAGATAATCAGCAACCCGCTCACTAAAGACAGGGAGGGATTCCCCACTTTTAGGGCCACAGCCAAGGTCTTCAGGTGCTGGTGAAGTATGGGAAGGCAAGCTGGGTCCCTCAGGGGGAGCATGGTCTGAGCCTAGCCCAGAAGAGGCCATGTTTCTGGGGCCAGGCGAGCAGGCCTGGCCCCCTAGTGCCTGGAGAGGGAGAGCAACTGCAGCACAACCTCTCTGGTGCAGAGTGTAAGCTCCTCTGGTGCAGAGACTGATGTGACTGTGGGGGAGGGGACATTAGAGTGTAAGCTCCTCTGGTGCAGAGACTGATGGGACTGCGGGGGGGGGGGGACATTAGAGTGTAAGCTCCTCTGGTGCAGAGACTGATGGGACTGCGGGGGAGGGGATATTAGAGTGTAAGCTCCTCTGGTGCAGAGACTGATGGGACTTCGGGGGAGGGGACATTAGAGCGTAAGCTCCTCTTGTACAGAGACTGATGTGACTGTGGGGGAGGGGGCATTAGAGCGTAAGCTCCTCTGGTACAGAGACTGATGTGACTGTGGGGGAGGGGACATTAGAGCGTAAGCTCCTCTGGTACAGAGACTGATGTGACTGTGGGGGAGGGGACATTAGAGCGTAAGCTCCTCTGGTACAGAGACTGATGTGACTGTGGGGGAGGGGACATTAGAGTGTAAATTTTTATTTATTAAAAAATCTTACAAACAACATACAGTCATGGCCGAAATTGTTGGCACCCTTGATATTTTTCCTGAAAATCAAGTATTTCACACAAAAAAGGTATTGCATTAACACATGTTTTGCTATACACATGTTTATTCCCTTTGTATGTATTGGAACAAATATAAAACAGAGGCAGAAAAGCAAATATGACATAATGTCACACAAAACCCCAAAAATGGGCTGGACAAAAGTATTGGCACCCTTAACTTAATATTTGGTTGCACACCCTTTGGAAAACATAACTGAAATCAGTCGCTTCCTATAACCATCAATAAGCTTCTGACACCTCTCACCCGGAATTTTGGACCACTCTTCCTTTGCAAACAGCTCCAGGTCTCTCTTATTGGAAGGACACCTTTTCCCAACAGCAATTTTAAGATCTCTCCACAGGTGTTCAATGGGATTTAGATCTGGGCTCATTGCTGGCCACTTCAGAACTCTCCAGCGCTTCTTTGCCATCCATTTCTGAGTGCTTTTTGACGTATGTTTGGGGTCATTGTCCTGCTGGAAGACCCAGGATCTTGGACGCAAACCCAGCTTTCTGACACTGGGCCCTACAGTGCGACCCAAAATCCTTTGGTAATCCTCAGATTTCATGATGCCTTGCACACAGTCAAGGCACCCAGTGCCAGAGGCAGCAAAACAACCCCAAAACATCATTGAACCTCCACCATATTTTACCGTAGGTACTGTGTTTTGTTCTTTGTAGGCCTCATTCCGTTTTCGGTAAACAGTAGAATGATGTGCTTTACCGAAAAGCTCTATCTTGGTCTCATCTGTCCACAAGACGTTTTCCCAGAAGGCTTTTGGCTTACTCAAGTACATTTTGGCAAACTGTAGTCTTGCTTTTTTATGTCTCTGTGTCAGCAGTGGGGTCCTCCTGGGTCTCCTGCCATAGCGTTTCATTTCATTTAAATGTCGACGGAT